>NC_073691.1:116776894-116836338 GCF_029784155.1 Uranotaenia lowii | reverse complement strand
ACGAGGAACCGAAAACAGATGAGGAACCAGAAACGACGAAATCGCCAGATGCTTCTATTTACAAGGCCTCTCTATGTTACTGGAACTCAACTGGAATTGCCTGCCGGAAATCCTGTCGATTTCCTCGTTGGATTCGCCAATAAGGGAATATGTAGAATGCCCATCACCATCATCAACACAAATAGCACAATCGTCGTGGGACGATAATTCTGGCGTTAACTTCCGGAAAGTCGTTTCACAGAATAGTTAGTTGGCATAACATATTATAATGAAAAATAACCGTTATGTCAAATAACCCTAAAGTCAAAACGGGACGAGCCAGATTATTTCCATTGGCAAACATTCAGCAAACAATAGGTAGTGTTTAAATTTACATTATTTCATTTCGAAATTAAATGAGTGATGAGTCCGGTGCGTGACTGCACTCGTTTTTGTGAAGGCTCGGGCTTTGGCCGCTATCAAGAATGCCAGTAACATAAACTGAAGCACAACAACTGATGGAGGAGGAAAATTGCAAGAATTTAGCCCTCAGCTCGAAGCTTCGTCAGTTGGAAAGCGAAAAGTGCCTTACTCCAGAAGCACCTGGAAGAGGAGGCCCCAACTGAAAACTGGAAGCCAATTGGAAGCGAAAGATGGAGCTGTAATATTGTCAAAAGTACCGAGACGAGAGTGCAGATTTAGCTCGATATGTTGCACTGCATGCAAACGCTGGGATCCCAAATATGTTATCAACTTTAATAACTGTTCGCGGAGCTCGAAACTACTCAGGCAAGCATTCTAAACGACTTTGGGGCAAATGGGGCGTTTCGGACCGGAGTGCAGGAAGTGTGTAGTCATCTTTAAAACATCAAGATGAAATGATGCGTTAGCAGGCTGGCCACTCATTCGGCAGAGTCGGGATTCAAAATCCTTCGGAATCGGTTCAGTGCTTATATGTATGCCATTGGAATGTTCCAGAATAATTGGAACCCATGTTCAGAAAAATGAAACTCAAAACTTCGAGCAACCCAACACTTTTTTAAACTATGGTCTATTTTGGTAACGATGTGCTTGTATGGATAAAATGGTGTCTCCCGTTTATCACTCAATTTCTGACGTTAATTCGCAAGTTGAAAGGTCTTAAAATATATCTAAACGAGGTTTTAAAATCAAAAAAATAAATGATTGCATGTCGTGAGCCGGAATACTATGTAAATAAATAAATAAATAAAATGATTGCACATTTAATAAGAATCAGTTTTACTAAATATACGCTTTTTATCATATTCATCAGGTCTATAGATTTTTCGATTAAACCAAATCCCCTCACTTTGATCAAAGTACCTACTTCTATTGATTAAAAAAAAAATAACCAGACTGTTTTATTTTTTATTTTTTCACGCTCTGAAAAAGTCCCAAACTTGTCCCGATTCTTTATTGTTCCGAAAATTGTTCATTTTTCTCATTGTGGTTTAGCTTTTTTTCAAATGTTTTATTGATTCAAAGATTGGTTTCCTTCTTCGGGCCCGAGGAAAGCCGCCTTATGTTCCAGTGAAAGATCCTGTGATAGACTTGGGCTACATGTTCGAAATATACCTTTTTCTAAAAGCTATTGATCTTCGTCTATAATTATTCTTATTTTCATATTTCCCTATATATTTCCCTTTTTCTTTAAAAGTGAATTAGACATAAGCCCACCATTGTAATCAAACAAAACGAGTTTGGCTCCTTAAAGCCTAAAGATATGAGCCGTTTCAAATAAAGAATTTCTAAAAAAAAAGATAGTTTTCTTTGTTATTTTGTTTTATTATTATTAAATAGGGAAAGCCCTTCTTCCGTGCCTCTTCTCCAACAGGCACAAAACACCATGAAAACAGATTAAAAATTCATTTAAAATTCATTTTCATAAAATTTTAATGCATTCCAGTGGGCGACTTATTGCTCTTAGAAGAAATATTTGGGACTATTCGTAGACTGTTTCGAAATTTTGAATATAATAATATAATATTCATTGGTTTGCTCTTCCTTAATTTTTTCTTCTTTTGTTTCCTCCCCATTAGCTAGATCGTATTGGAAACTAAATCGATCGGACCACCTTAAACCATGGAGAATTTTCACCGACTCCTGTCAGCCAGGTCGGGAGGCCGGACTCTTAGAGAAGAAACAACCGTATCTTCATTTTTCTGGTTCTTGGCGGCGGTCCCGATTCGGGTTGAACTCATGGTCCAGATCAAAATCGGTTATCTCGAACCATTTGTAATTTTCTTCGCTAATTGATGAACCATTTCCCATGTCGACGCACTATCATCGGCAGGCATTCATTTAAAAGCGAGAAAATTTGGATTGTAATTCAGCTAATTGCTGTCAAACCTTAGCCCAATGGTGGTGTTATATGTATGTAGTTCTGGCGTTATGGTGTGTGTTTTGGCACCCACCATATCAGCCACAGGCCCTTGGGAACCTATCGAATCGGTTCTGATCTACACCGAGGTCTTCGGCCAAAGTAGCGCCGTATGGCAGTGTAAGATAAGACAGTCCAGAACCTAAAACGAGATAAAGCCGTCACTCGCGACTGGACAAAACACATTGACTCAACAACTTACCTAAACATTTCATCCGATTAGATGCACTTAGTCATTTCCGATTGGGCCTTTACTAGTGGATATTACTTTATACATCAGCCATCGCCATGCAGCGTTCAGCACCATGTCACCTGAGACAATCGTACCGAAAGCTAAAATTTCTGGTGATATGATCACAATAGTACATGGCTACTGCTCGAAATCGCTCACCTAAATAAGACAGGAGCTGCGATACACGATATCCGAAGATTTGTTCCTGGCGACCTGAAGGGCTGAGTTTCTACCACCGGCACAACCAGATGCAGAAAGTCCATCACGGGAGCAGAAAAATTGGAATGCATTCAAATTTCAGCAGCCAAAAAAAATACACATAGTGAAAATTTCATGCGTAGCAAAACATTGATCACAAACAAAATGACCAGCAGCAGCTGTCACCGCATGCAGGATGACAAGTATATGTACTAAACCGTACTAGAAAATGTACACGCTCGCTCAGCGAAGCCCGGATCTAGCTTGTTTGCAAGATGAATTAACCCAAAAATCCACACCATCCTGCAAGCGTTCTTAATATATTTAGTACTGATCGCTGCCATCCTGCAAGTGTTCTAATAAATTTAGTACCGACTTTGGCATCCTGCAAAATGCACGCAGCCGGTCCACAAAACGTCAATGTCAATGTCAATCTGAAATATTTTGATCTCGATTTTGTTTTGTCTTGGATGTTCATAACATTCCTCTATCTTTCGGACTGGATGAGGTATAAAAGCTTTCTTGTTTCGATCCAGATGCGTTGTCTGAGTGCCGGTAACATACCAGGTCTCTGTCTATAACACCATGGAGTTGGCATCCGTAGCTACGTTTGAACGATTTAGCCGCAAATCCCAGCCTACCAGTCTCAGTAATTTAGGCACTCATAGCTCTGCTAGTGTAACTAATCCAACTTAGTTAGCCGGAGTTGTATAAGGATGAATATGTATCCCGGAACATCCTTCAAGATGTGAAACGGATGACGCAATAAAGAAAGAATTGAACATCTTGCCAAACTAAAGGAAGGCGCCAACTTCAAAATTCGGCAACTTGCTCCAACCCATCGAGCCGCAATTTCTCAATACCTAAAGTAATCAAGACGTTTCTTTAACTGTCCTAGTGATTCCAGATAAGAATTAAACTTTAATCTGTAATCCTCTTCTCCGGATACTAATCTCTTTCAATTTTCTTGCAGACATTGAGAATTTTAAACAAAAATGCTTTCCTGTACGGCTTGTGAAACAGCTGACCATCACACGGCGGTACAAAGCATCAGAAAGGCCTGCTACCGAACGTGGGCCAATTGAATGAATGAGAAGATTCATGGAAGGAGTGGCAGTATTAAAAAACGAACTACCACGAATCAAAATTACTGGACTACTCGATTTCCAGTCGATCAATCTTAATCTGTGTTATCTGTATAGCTGTGACCAAAAGTGTAACGGCGAACTTAGGGACGTGCTGCTTACGTTCCATTTCAGGTAAAAACCACAATCAATTGATTTATACCTATATATTCAGTGGCTTGAATTTTTTTATGCTGATGTAATGCAATTGAGGTTCTGGATAGTTGGAGTGCAAGTACAAATGAAGCAACACAACTGTAATCAGTGAACCCAAATAGTAATTATGAAAACTTTTTTTTTGTGCCCCAAAACGAGCTAGGCACCGGTCGACAGTTGCTTTGCAGCCTAGCTCCTGGTCAACAAATACTTAGGTTTATAAAAAAGTTCTAGTGAGCATGCCCGAAACATGGATTCGGTGAACTGAAAAAGCAAAAATGCACTTATATGCTAGTATTAATTATGCTTATAAACGAAGGTATGTAAATTTATCTCATTGCGTTTTCTGTAATAATGCTGCTTATTATTCTCAACGGATTATCTTAGCCATAATTCGAAGGTTTTCTGAATTGCACCTTTTTTTCAGAGGTTTGCATCGAAATGCAAACTAGTTCTTTATGTTCATATTTGTACATCTCTGATTTTTAAATGCTTTAATTAATACTTCAATATGCAAAGGATTTACATTTTTCAATCGATATTAGAACAAACCTCTTAATCCTGTTGAACAGAAAACTGACTCTTGTACGTCAATACAGAAGAGTTATCATACTTTTAAATCTTAAAGTGTTCTTATATATTATTAAGATTATTAGACACTTCACCACTCCTGGGGCATTCGGAGGTGTTTTTTTAATCAGCAGTCAAGTCTGCATAATCTCAATAGCATGTATCACTTGGCCTAAGTTTAAACGCAGCAAACGTTTCAATTCAACGAGTGTACTCATCAATAATTACGTGAGTTTGCCTCGCATCGAGACCAAAATTCAAACACGGGGTTTTTTGGCCTGGTCTGTTGATTCCTGATTTCAAATTTAGTAGCAAACGACAGAAAAAGTCATCATCCATATTACGTGTTCAACAATTTTACAATTATAACTTAACGATGCATATGAAAATGCATCTGTAAAGTGCTTAGCAATTGACATTCATTCACACTGCTCATAACATATTGTAAGTTGAGAGCGAAACGGAGTTCGTATGGGATCAGCTAGTAACTTTATAAGTTTTGCAGCTGGCAGCTTGTATGCTCTCCAGCCCAGATGAAAATTTTTCAATACTAAACCATGTGGAAACGGAAACCAAATACATATTTTAATTTACTTTCAGATTCTCAATGGAAACTGGTCTTCCGGATATGTTGTTCAACCACTGTGCTTTCATCGTCCATCGTTGTGGATGGCTAATTCACCTCGGACACGTGATGTATTATGACGTATGACTATGACTTGAAAAAATTGAGAAAAAGAATTGATTTTGATTCTGGTAATAAAATTTACGGGGCGACTAGTGAACGCTGCAGTAGTTCGAAATTAAAACAATACTGTATGAAATACATCAATTTTACATTTAATTTTGTTTAGGTACATTATTCCGTACCCCAGGTTGCAGTGGGTTAACGGCTGCTATGTGTGTATATGTTTGTGGAAATGATGGATCAAACTATCATTTTTCTCACAGGGCCTTTACATACAATCTTATCAAACATGGTTTCATAATATGACCTAAATTAGAAGGAGGTGCTGGAAATTTTTATTTAGGTAGTTTAAATTCAACGGTAGGATCAGAGACATTTTTCATGATTAATGTTGATACTTCAGTATGGCATGATTCGTTTGGTTAGGTAGTTAGTTTATTTTGTAAAAAACATGTATTGCGATGTTAGGTAAAGGTTATGGTATTCGCCTCGTGTATTTGCGGTTTATGAATTTCGTTGGCTTATTCTTAAATCAAGCATTTTACAAGAACTCAGGCTTATAGGATGGGAATGTTGTTTTCGAAGAATGTGATGATATTTCATATGGTAAGACGCTTTTTGCTTTTTTTATTTTATTTATTTTTATTATTATTCCCTTTTGGCAGATCTTCAAATTTTTATTTTGTTACGTTTGAAATTCATTTTAAGGAAGTAGATAATATTATCATTGTCTTATACAAGACAATGAGAAGGCGGACTCATTGGCTAAGGTGGGCGCGTTACAAGGTGAAATCTTTGAGAGGATAATAACTTATAATGAATACTTTTTAATATCTCGCACTTTAGCGATTAACGCTTGGCAGTCTAGCTGGGATGATACAATTATCCCTAAGGTTCCGACGAAGGCTTTGTTTGATTTTAACATGAGTCGCGATTTCATTCGCGTGGTTTCTCGGCTCATGTCAAATCACAACCGGCTTGACGCGCATTTGTTTCGCATACAACTAGTTACAAGCAATGTTTGTGTTTGTGGGGATGGCTACCACGACATTGATCATGTTGTGTGGACGTGTGAACGGTTTGATCGATCGAGGGCTTGGCTTCTGGATACCCTTAGGGCTCGATGTAAACTACCTGGTGTCTCGATTCGAGACATCTCGGCAAACTTTGATCTTGAATATTTGAACCCTATTTACAAATTTCTTAAAATGTCTGACTTGGTCGTCTAGTTCTCCTACCTTTGCTGATCCACCCCCTCCCCCCACCTCTGTATTTGTACCCTATTAATGTTTTCTTTGTCTAATTGATAGAGTAACCTTCCATCCGATGAGTTCGATAAACTCCACCAGAAGGCTGGCCAGAAAAACGACTACCTGGGGTAGCTACTGCAACCGCAGCTACAGAATGCCATCACCGAACGCAGATGGAAAATAGTTTTATAGTGAACCCTACACGTCCCCTTTCCTTTTCCAAACTAGAATCGAAGCTAACGTTGAGTCGCCGCGACTATTACGGCTCCCCCTCTACTAACATAGATTAATAAGTGATCCACTCGGCAAAATGAAACTTTATAAGTAAAATGCCTTAATAAACATACCTATGATTAAAAAAAAAAGTAGGTAACAAGATATATTTTAATAGAACTTCTATGTAGACTTATAAGTATAAGTACATACTATAGTATATTTAGGTTGTCAAAGAGGCTGACCACAATAAGTGATGAGGTTTTAGAAGAACAGCAACGTGCATTTCCTTTTAGACAATGTCAATCAAGCTATTGAAACTATATTTATTATTATTTTGAGCTTATTAGATGTTGATAGATAATATGAACTATGATTATATTTTTCTTTTTTTGTTTTATGAATTACTTTTCATGTACCTCTTAATTTTGAACTGATCATAACAAATGAGCTTCGAGTTAGGAAAACTCGAACAACCAAGCCATATCCTAACATTGGACCCTGAAGATGGTTTCGCATGATGTGGTTGTCATCCCAAGGATTTAATCAACACCTGAGGATGGAGTTCTATAACATGGTGAGGGCTGACCATTTTATTTTTAACTCTAATCTTTCCACCTACATTTCCTTTTCAGCATCAGCTACCCACAGCTTGTTTAGGATCATCATTATAAACCCTTATAAATCGTTTTGTGTAACCTAAATTCATGGCATTAGATGCCATTTAATTGTTATTGGCAACAAAAAACCTCGTAATGCTGGACAGTACAGAATCCATATTTTTGTTGACGATCACACAAAACATAGGTCCCAGAAGGTACTTTGTGGTTATTACCGGTGTGTATGGAAGCCATTATCATGTCAGTCGGAATAAACCAACGGTGCTCCCATCTAACCGATACAGGAAATGTAAGATGACCTATTAAAAAACTAAAATTGGTATATTTTATTGTGAAATGAACTTTTCAACTTACGTAAACTACTCCAAAATCCTGCTCCGTATATGCTTGACGATTAAACCAAATAAGGGCGTTTCGAGCAATGTTTCAATATTGTCCTGCTGCTCTTTGTTCCTCGCGAATCTTCAATGTAGGCCTCCTGTATGACTGCTTTGATGTTATGTGACATCTAGTTTTTTTATTCAACAACATTCCCACTGACTACTTATTGGCGATTTAGCGTCGTCCATGATATGGATGACAGGTGGTTTTGTAGTAGCACCGTTTGGGGAGCTCATTCGACATGTACAGTTAGCTATTAGGGATTCTCATATGCGTTCCTCCGAGGTATCCGTTCGGGTAATTCCTAAGGACTTGCGTCGTCATGCCACCTCGCTTCGACGGCACTAGTGATATTGGGCGTAAAATTATGTTGTTTGGCTCTGGTTTGAATAACGAAACGTACATAGGTCGAGGTACATACCATGAAAAAAAATTCCGTTCATATAGAAATGTTAGCGGCCAAGTAATCTGAACTGGGATATATTCCCGCCGTCGAAAAAGTATTGATATTGACCACTCGGAAGTTTTCACGATGATTGCTGGCTGGCTGCATCGACTAGAAGTTACTGATTTTTTTTTTTATTTCAGAAGCACAAAGGTGTCGTATATCACTCGATAGTAGTTGTTGAATTTCTGTACGTACAAAAAATCCCCATTGGTTAGGTTAGATATTGTAAAATTGTTGTTTTACTCAAAAACAGTACCTACCGTAATTTAAAAAATCATTTTTCCCGACCAAAAATTATTTTTTTCAAAACTACGAGAACCAGACGAAACCAAGCGACCACCCTTCGCAGCGTACCGCATCGAAAGGCTAGAAAAGAAGGGAAATAGTCACTTTATGAAATTTTGTTGATTGAAGAAAGTTAACCTGAAGGAAAACAAGAGGGTTGAGTTTCTACCACCGGCACAACCAGTTGCAGAAAATCCATCACGGGAATAGCAAATTTTTATTGTATTAAAATTTAAGCAGCCAACTAAAGTGAGATGGTGTGTATGCGTAGCAAAACATTGATCACAATAACAAAATGACCAGCAGCTGTCACCGCATGTGGCACGTATTTGTACTAAATCGGACTAAAAAAATGTACACGTTCGCTTAGCGAAGCCCGGAATAAGCTTGTTTGCAGGAAGAATTAACCCAACAATACACACTATCCTGCATACGTTCTTGGTATATTTAGTACTGATCGCTGTCATCCTGCAAAATTGTGCTAATATTTTAGTACTGATCCATGCCATCCTGCAAAATGCACGCAGCCGTTCCATAAAACGTCAGACAAATGTTTTATTTCGATTTTTTTTCGTTCAATTTCATAACATTGCTCCGACCTGAAGGAAGAAGAAAAAGAATAACATTAACTTTTGTCTATTCAATCGGAAGCCTAGGCGAAGGAACGTGTTTTCTAAAATCTTACTTCAACAAGTGGAATCGATTTTTTGATTTTTTTTCTAGTATATTGCCCTTGAGTGTAAGTATCACAGAATGCTTCAGTTTGGCGCATGATAGCTCGCGGTTTAAAACCAGCAATGTAGTAAATTATATTTTTGATTAAAAATAAGTTGACGTTCCATAAGTTTTGACCCTCAAGCAGGCGGTTGTGACGGTTGTGACCCTTAACAGTTGTCAGTGCGTGTGAGGTGAACATGAGGGCTAATGAAGCAACCATATATTTGCATCTTCTCGGGTGACGATTATGTTTTTTTTTATTAGACAAAAGTTTGGCCCCGTGCTAGTGGACGCTTATATAGCATTTTCGTTTCCTCTATTGACACTACGACAGCAGTTGGAGTGAAACTTGTGGAGAACTAGATTGCCTCTGCCAATAAACTAAAACGCTTATATATTCAACATTTCGCATTTTCTTTTATTATCCAGCTACACGGAGGCAGTGGCTATTTTTATAAACAAAGGTCGATTGAACGAATAGTTTAGTTACTACTCGTCCTGTCTTAGTTATTTAATTTATTCTTTACGTTCAAAGTGATAGGGGGAAATTATCTACTACCGGACACTTTAGGTTTTTAATCAATAACATCAAAAATAGATTTTTTAAATATTGGTTCTCTACTGATTTGAGGAGTATCAATATTATGATCATTAAACTACATTACAAAATAAATAATTTACAACATATTCATGTGGTAAGAGAAAACATTTAATATTAGTGTTCACTCATTTCCAAAAGTGTTGTCTATGATCGGACACTACGAATTACCTACATCACCAAAGTTGTCACCAATGGCACCAAAACGTAGCAAAATGGCTGAAATCACTTGCTTAGGTCCTGTGAGCCATTCATTAAGTTTTTTTTTTGACAAATCAGAATGCAACATTTGTTTCGAAAAAACAAGAGTAAAATTGTCTATGACCGGACAGCAAAATTTAAAGTTTCTCAGAGGACAAAAATAGTTTTATTACTGAATCCTTATCTTCAGCTTACCATTTGAGGGTGCTATACAGATGAAAAAATGAAAGTTTCAAGTTGAAATCATCTATAATTTTGAATATTTTCTTGTCCGGTCATAGAGAACACTATAGTGTCCGGTCATAGACAAATCGTATTTTTTTGCAAAAGGTCGAAGATCGAAAGATTTTGTCGAAAGATAACCAACCAATGATGACGTTTATGTGCAATTCACATTTGACGAGCCGTAAAAACTGACCACAATGTAAATGTAAAGTTTGGGCGATCCTCTTCGAACTAATAGGCAAAAGTATCGATGCCTATCATTGGTTTACCTTTTCAGATTGGATTACCATATTTCTAACACCATATCAGGCTACTATATACTTTATTTTCATGGTGTTTAAACATCATTCGGATATTGCGTTTTCAAAAAATCAATGTTGTCCGGCCATAGGAGGTGTCCGGCCCCATAGCTGTGAAACTTTTAACCGAAAAATATAATCACATTCCAAAAATTTTTATCGGTATGTGCCGCTAAGAAAATAAAATGAAATTATATAAGATTTTTGAAATGAAGAGTTAATCACCGTAACTTTATTTTGTGAAATTATTTTATCGGCTTCGTTCGTACTGCAAGTTTCCGCTTGTGGGACGAACCACGCTAGGCCTACTATTGTGTGGTGGTTGCTACAATTCTATCTGTACCAACCACTGCAAGGTAGTAGGCCCGTGAAGAACAAATCGAAGAAATGTGATGAAAAGTTTTTCAAATTAAAATTACCCTTCCGCTCAATTTTCAACATCTTTCATCTTATTCTAATCTTCTATCCGTGTATAATCTTTCAATTCTTAAATATTCTTTCTCAAAGAATATAAATTTCACCGATATAGCCGATAAAATAAATTCACAAAATTATATAAGATATTAATATCTTTTTATCGTTTGGTCATGTGAGGTCTACCTGGCTGCTAGAGCGAATTCAATAGACTCCGTTCGCACCCCAGTAAGATATGTACTAGCTGCGGTATGCATTGATTACATGTTCGAAATACCTTTTTCTAAAAGCTATTGATCTTCATCTATAACTAGTTTTATTTTCATATTTCTCTAAATATTTCCTTTCTCTTCAAAAAGTGATGATCTAGGGTTGTACCTCTGTCCGCGGTTTTCACATCAGCGGTATAGTGTTTGGCGGTATGCTATTTTGGCGGTTTACCATTTGGCAGAAGGACCTAAAACGCGGCATGACAATTGGCGGTTTGGTCGATTTGGCGGTTTGGTCGATTTGGCGGTTTACCATTTGGCAAATGGCCTTGTTTGGCGATGTTATATTTTGCGGTATGAGTCTTTCCGCGGTTTGTCTTTTTGGCGATATGCAACATTTCGCGGTACAATATTTGCTCAGAAACATGCTGAGCAAATGTTTAGCCAAATCTTTTTTCTGGTTTCGAAACGTAAAGTGTAGGGTTTACTGAAAAGCTAGGTAGGCCCCGTGTTTCTAGGTTTACCCAAAGCTAGGGACAATCCTCTAGCCCGGTCCGCAAAGCGAAGCGTAAGGACCATACTTCACCCCCCCGCTCTTAAAGCCTCAAGGTATGAGCCGTTTCAAATAAATAACTTACAAAAAAAATCTTCAAGTGCACCCGCAACTAAACGGTTCGAAGTACTATTTAAAGTCGTTAATAAAATATTATTGAGATTAACAAGAAAATCGATACTTTTCATATTGAGTTCATTTCTCTTGATTCTTGATATTTGGTTAATATAAGTTAAACAGAATTTAACAGTAGAAAAGATTTATTAGCAGCTTGGCGGAGAGCTTAGTGTAGACTGAGAAAATTTTCACGGTTGTTTATTAAGGGGGGTGGGAAGGGTCTAACACTTTCAAAAAATCGATTTTTTTATTTTTTTTATTTTCTTATTGTAAAACATTCCAAGAATGTTTTGTCAAATTTTCAAGTCCATTGAAGCAAAACTGAAGAAATTATAGGCCTTTATCTCCTCCTATCTAATACTGCAAGAAAGCAAGAGCAGAAACTTCAAACGCGTTTTTCTCGAAAGCACATTTTTAAAGTCCGTGGACATCGGCATTTGAAAACTACTTATCCGATTCTTCTCAAATTTGGAACATATTTTCTACATATAAAATACCAGACCCCAACGTTTTTCTTTTTTTTTTACTTTGGGGAGATTTTACAGATAAAAAATGGCGGATTTTTTCGTGAAAAATCGTAGTTTTTACTTCAAACAGCCGCAAAAATTTCATAACAAAAATTTTAAGTTAAATAAAAACGTTGGGGTCCAGAAAAACATGTATTAAAAATATTTTAGTTTGATTTTTTGACTTCAGATGATTCTGTGCTGAGATACAGTGTCCACCGCAAATCCTGTTTTCTAAAAGGCATCCTCGAAAGTGCTTCGTCGCCGGCTCATTTTTCAATATTTTTCTACGAAAAAATTACTAAATGTTTTTTTAACAATGCTTTGTATAATGCAAAAAATTTGAATACATTTTTTTGAATGATAGCTCTAGAACAAAAAAAACGTGAAAATGGTGTTTTTTATACCCGTTAGACCCTATCCCCCCCCCCCCCTTAAAGATAACTTCCGTTTCCATAGAGGTGACCGGTAACCAGCATTCTTCGATTGCCGATTATTCCAACACCTGCCCTGAATCGGTCAATCCCAGGGGGGGGGGGGCGCAAGTTGCAGAAGCGTCCAGGTTCCAGTGCTTTGGTGAACGCATCTGCAAGTTGGTTTGCTGTTCCTATTGGTACGATCTGCAGCCTTCCATGTGCCACATGATCTCGCAAGAAATGGTGTTTCACATCAATATGCTTCACACGCTTGTTCTCGGTGTTTGTGGCCATCGGAATGCAGCCACGATTGTCTTCAAAAATCTTGAACGGTTTACCGGGGGGAACTTGCTGCAGATCTTCTAAGATTCCTTTTAGCCACAGTCCTTCGGAAGCAGCTACGCTTAAGGCTGCATACTCTGCCTCACAGGATGATAATGCAACGGTTTGTTGCTTCCTACTGGCCCAGGACACCGTATTGCCGAATACCTTGAAGACATAACCGCTCACGGATTTCCTATCTTCAGTATCCGACGCCCAATCCGCATCAGCGTACCCGATCAGTACTTCAGCCTTTTCGTCTCGCTTGAACTGGAGCTTGAGGTTCTTCGTGCCTTTCATGTATCGGACCACTCTTTTCAGCGCTTGCCAGTGTGCTTCGCCAGGTTGACTTTGGAAACGTCCCAAGTATGCAACAGCGAATGCAATATCGGGACGGACACATAGCATTGTGTACATGAGACTTCCAAGTAGCTCACGATAAGGATGACAGACCGGATTTCCTTCATTCGTTGGTAGAAAACAGGCCTTCTCCATGGGTGTCTTTACGTCGTTGCAATCTTTCATGCCGAATTTCGCCAACACACGATCCACAGCGACTTCTTGACTCAGAGACATCAAACCAGCAGAACGATCATACCGGATCTTGATTCCGAGAAAGAGGTTCACTTCCCCAAGGTCCGTCATCTGAAGGTTTTTGGAAAGTGATAGCTTGATCTGCTTCATCAGCTCCAGACGATCGCCAACGATGAGCAGGTCGTCAACGTAGATGACGTTATCCACCCGGCCTCGATCGTCGTTTCGGGTATATAAGCAAAAGTCATGGCAGGAACGCTTAAAACCGAAAACCAGAAGGATGTCATTCAGTTTATTATTCCAACATCGTGGGCTTTGCTTGAGTCCATACAGTGACCGTTCCAACTTGCACACCAGATTCGGCTTTGCGGTGACTCCATCGGGTATGGATAAATAGACCTCTTTTTCTAGTTCACCGTAAAGGAACGCCGTCTTGACATCGAGTTGATTGATGAACATCTTCCGGTGCACCGCTACAGCCAGAACGGTTCGTATTGTCGCCAACTTATCAACAGGGGAATAAGTTTCGCTGTAGTCGACGCCAGCCTTCTGCAGGAAACCTTTAGCGACTAAACGAGCCTTGTATCGCACAGGTTTTCCATTTTCGTCTTGCTTGACCTGGAACACCCATTTGGATTTGAGTTGAACCACGCCAACTGGTCGTTCTACCAGCCGCCACACGTGGTTGTCAGCCAGGGACGTCAGTTCTTCATCGATTGCTTGCCTCCAGAAAACCTCATCGTCTCGCCCAGCAATGTCCTTATACGCCTCAGGAGCATTGGAAATGGAACGTTCGACCTCATCTTGTCCCACAACAGCATCAACTTTTGGAACAATATCTGTAGGACAGGATTACGCGGCAGTGAAAAGTTTTCCAACAACAAAGTATTTAAACTTACCGGGGAGCTTGCGCTCCCGTTCGCCGCGCCTCGGGGTTACCATAACGAGGTTCGAACCACGGTCTGTTTGCGAAGGGAGTGCTCCGGTTTCGTCAACGTCATCGTCTTCGTCGTCAGTCATGATGCTTCTGTTCTGATCCGGTGGGGACACCTCTTCGCTTTGAACGGGGTTTTCATGTGGCCGCACTTCTTCAGCTTGGAAATCGTATTGAACAGGGACCACACTCGACGGACTTTCGCAAGGAACCTTAGCAGCAAACGGAAAACTATTTTCATCAAACTTGACATCTCTTGACAGGAACAATTCCTTCTTCTCTGGATTCCACAGAAGGTAATCATTTGGAGCATAGCCAACCATCACAGCCAGTTTGCTTTTCGGGTCCAGTTTTCTTCTCTGTTGCGCCGCCACCCAAGCATACGCTTTGCAGCCAAAAACTCGAAGTTTGCTCAGGTCTGGCTTGTGGCCTGTCCACATTTCCGCAGGGGTCTTCTGGTAAGATAGAGCACTCGTTGGACTTCTGTTGGTTAGGTACACCGCAGCCAGAACCGCTTCGTTCCACAGGTACTTCGGAGTTTGAGATTCGGACAACATCGCACGAACCTTCTCGATGATTGTTCGATTGAATCGTTCTGACACACCATTTTGCTGTGGTGTATACGCTGCAGTTGGCTCAACCTGGATCCCTTTGGACACGTAAAACTCCCGCTGGTCTTTGGAGCAATATTCTCTGCCTTGATCCACAGTCAGCTTCGAAATCGAATGTCCTAGAGCGACAGTTCCATCGCTTCGTATTCTCGGAACCGTTGGAATACCTCGGACTTCTTTGTAACCGTCGTTACAAAATCCTTAGGTAATTTTTCCATTTTGTTTTAATTGTTGTTTCGAACTGTTGTTTTTCTATTTGTTAATTTAGTTAGGATTAGGCAAATTTTAAATAAATGTTTAGATGATAGGTTTTAACAAATACAATAATTGTTAGTTTTAAGTTGGGCGTGTGGCATCTTCGTCAACAAGTCTGCAACCAAGACTGGTTGCAAGGTCGAATGCACGCAGGTTGCATGCAAGGTGCAATAACTCGCCTAAAGTATTTAGAATGGAGAAGGTGGAGGAAAGGAGTGAAGGATCGCGCCAAAAAGGGTCTTTGACTCTGGGCTTTTTTCTCCCGGCGTTCGTGCGAGTCAGGTGTGTTCCCCAACAGCCAAGAAATTTGTGAAACCAGAGTGTTTGTTCTCGTCCAAGTTTTTAAATTGTTAATTGTTTTTGGTTGTAGAAAATCCACAGTTTGTTCCCTTAGTTTATGTCCGCGTTCCCCTCCGATAACCCAGCCGTAGGCCGACCCTGAGGTTAGTCAAAGGGTCTTCTGTGACTGAGCTAGAATTATCCGGGAGTTGCTGGCCTACAGTCTCATCTTCTTGAGGGGATACACTACTGCGAAGTTCGTGAAATCGTCAATTAACGAGACAAAGTACCGAGAACCATCCCAAGCTGCCGGTGTGATAGGACCACACACGTCGGAGTGAACTCTCTCTAAAGGTCATGAAGCACGGACTCTTGTACCCGAGAATGGTTCTCGGCACTGCTTTCCAAGAACACATACATACATAACAAAAATCCAATTTACCTGGTTCCTCGGAAAAACATGTTACCATGTCGTGCCTTACAAGTGCTTGCAAATTCTGGATGCCCAAATGGCCAAGTCGACGGTGCCATAGATTACTGCTCACAGCTCCACACAAGTTGGCCGCCACAGTATCGAGGACCAAATCAAGCTCTTAAAGGTCACCACGAACGGGACATTTTCCGATCAGCTTGCCGTCGTACCACACAGTTGCTTCCGTTTTCTTGAAAGTAACGTCCAAATTTGCTTCGCCATCTTCTTCACAGAGAGAAGATTTTCTCGAAGATCAGGAACAAACAGCACATCTTTCAGGACCAGCTTGACGCCTTCCTTATTGACGCCCGTAATTGTTCCTCGATGCCAGGATATCAGCGACTGATCATCTTTCGCCACATTGATGATCACCGGTGCCTTCAGATTCGTAAGGTCAGCGAAACAGTGTTTCACGTTCACGAGGTGGTCCGTGGCCCCAGAATCCAATTTGAAGGTCACGACACCCGTCGCTCGTTCGGAAAATCTCCTTCCAGTCATGAAGGCTATCGCTTTACCTCCACTTGCAGCATTAGCTTCAGCTCGTCCGTCCGACGTAAGCTTGACACGACAATCTTTGGCCCTATGTCTCTTCTTTTGGCAGCGTCTGCACTTTCCCGTGTGTTGAGGAAAACAATAACAGCACTGGCAACTCTGCACTCAGCTGGCTCACCAGGACAGCTAGACTGTCCCTTGGCGGAAGCACCATCGGCTGTCAACTGAAACGTCAATCCTATTTCCGGCGTGTGACGAATAGGCAGTTTTTAACTACAGTTGCGATTTTTAAGTATTTGTCTCTAATAAAGTTTTATAGTAGTATATTAAATACTGTGTCGTTATTATGGTCATCACGTCCCGCACGGTATCTTAAAGTGGCGACGAGATATCGCGGTAGCTTTTGTTTCGCGAGTGAAGTTTAAAGTTAACTCGTTCATCATACCGCCTCCCACACGGAAACGTCGGATTTCGTCGATGTCAGATCTGGACGACGAAATGAACGGTGCTGCTGGAAATAACCCAAATGGACCACAACCCGCTGCCAATGGGCACACCCAGCAAGGGCAGCCGTCGTTGTCAACCGACGTCCTGATAGTCCAGCTTCTACAACAGCTCCAGCAACAGCAGCAAGCAACGAATTTACTCATCCAGCAACAGCAAAGAGCCCAGGAGCAGCAAAATGCTAGGTTCCAGGTGCAGAATGAGGCCATCAACAACATGCGTACACCGTCTAGCTCGGCAGGGTTACTCGACTCTTTAGCGCGCAATGTTGAGGAATTCCGGTACCAGTTAGACGAGAACATAACCTTCACTGTATGGTTCTCACGGTATGAAGAGCTGTTTTCCAAGGACGCGGCTTAGCTGGATGATTCTGCCAAGGTGCGTCTACTTGTGCGAAAACTCGGAGTTTCGGAACATGAGCGTTACACAAGTTTCATTCTCCCGCAAACTGCAAAAGATTTCACCTTCGAACAGACAGTCTCAAAATTAAAGAATCTGTTCGGAGCTCCAGAATCAATCCTGAGCCGCCGCTATCGTTGCTTGCAGGAATCCAAAGGACCAACCGAAGACTACGTAAGCTATGCCTGCCGAATCAACCGCAGTTGTGTCGAATTTGAGCTCAGTAGAATAACCGAGGATGAATTTAAGTGCCTCATCTTTATTTTTGGGCTTAAATCTGAAGTCGACGCAGAAATCCGAACACGGCTCCTGACCCGGTTTGAGGAAACAAGTGGGATTACCCTTGAAAAACTATCGGCCGAATGTCAGCGTCTTATCAATTTACGGCATGATACGGAAATGATCGAGGGTAGTTCGGTCAACGCTATAAGAGGGCAGCAGTTTCAAGCCCCATCTGAAATCAAACAATTTCAGACGTCGGATAAAGCAGCACTCTCTGCTCCAGACAAACGAATGCCATCGGGTCCCTGCTGGAATTGTGGGCAGATGCATTTCAATAGAGATTGCCCTTTTAAAAGCCACAGATGTTCGGAATGCAATCGGTTTGGTCATCGAGAGGGCTTTTGTTCTAGCTCTCGCCGGTCATCAAGGTCCAGACGTCAGCAGAGAAAGAATGTTAACAACTTCGAGGTCGACATGAGAACCGTGAGTGTCGCATTGTGTACGGTGAAAAATAAAAGAAAATATTTGTCAGCCGAGCTCAATGGAACAAAAGTGAAACTCCAGTTCGACACCGCATCGGACATAACAGTTGTGTCAAGTGAAACTTGGGAAAAAGTTGGAAAACCGAGCACAAAACCAGCGTCAGTGAAAGCTAAATCTGCCCAAGCCCCATGGTCGGTCATTGGCATCAAGACAAAGTTTCCTTAAACATGCCTTTTTACTCTCTTTAATTGCCTTGCATAGGTTTCTTTTCGCATTTTTGAAAAGCGGCCTACGCTCGTCTCTCTCCATTTGAGTTCGTGCTCTCTGCATGTTTCGTCTAGCGCGAAGGCAGGTGGCACGCAAATTCGCGATTTCCTCAGTCCGCCAATAAACTGGTGGATGTGGGTTTCTACGATTAACTCTCCTCGTCATTGCTGCGTCACAAGCACGTGTGAATACTTTCGTCAGGTTTTCCGCCGACAAGTTTGACAGGTTTTGCTCCCACTTCAAAACCTCGACGAAGACATTCCGGTCAAATTGTTGTGTCCTCCAGCGTCGTTCACCTGACATTACCTCTCCTCTGACTGACTGTGCACTTTCACCATCACGATAACGGATCGCAAAGTGGTCGCTATAAGTGTAGTCTTCGCTCACCCTCCAATTACTTGTCCATCTGGGACTAGCAAATGTGATATCTATAATCGATTCACGTCCTTCTCTATGGTAGGTTCTAGTATTACCTACGTTCGCCAGGTCCACATTCAGCCTTGCAAGTGCTTCAAGTAAACTCTGTCCTTTGGCGTTCGTATGGGAACTACCCCATTCCTGGGCCCACGCATTGAAATCCCCCGCGATAATAACGGGGCTTCGGCCTGTGAGCAAATCGACTATCCTATCCATCGTAGCGCTAAACTTCTCCAAGGTCCACCTCGGTGGAGCGTAGCAGCTACAGAAGAAGATTCCATTGACTTTGGCTATCACAAAGCCTTCTTCATTTGATGTGACCACTTCTTGTATGGGAAACTTTCCTGTCACCCCTATTGCGGCCAGTTTGGCACTATCGGTCACCCAATTTGTGCCATTCAGGGCCCTTAAATAGGGGTCTGCTACTAACGCAATGTCTAGCTTCTCTTCCACCGCCATCTGTCGCAGAAGCTGTTGTGCTTCGTGACAGTGGTTGAGGTTGATTTGGATTACTTCCAAGCCCTTGGTATCGCTGCTAGCGCCTTTTGGTAGGCAGAGCACCTTGGGTTGCCAGTTACATGGTCACCAGTGCAGATAAGACACTTCGCCGGCTTACTGCAGCTAGTCGCTATGTGGCCGGATTCTCCGCACCCCCAGCATAATCCTCGTCTGTCAACTCCCTTGCAGTCAAACGACTTGTGGCCGTACTCCATGCATCGAAAGCATACCTCTGGTTGCTGGGAGATGGTTATCTGACAAACTGACCATCCCACTTTTAGCCGCCTGCACTCGAGTGCTGCGTTGGCTGCTACCACCGGAAGCCTCACAATCGCAACCTGTGTTCCGGATCTAGGAGGACCCTGTCTCAATCGGATAGAGATCTGATCTTCGCCGATCTTACACTGATCAACTAGCGCTGTCCTGACTTCATCTTCTGTCGTTATTTCGTCGAGGTTTTTGATACGGATGGTAACTTCGTGACATAGCGCACGCACCTCCGCCTTCTCGCCTAGAACTTCCTCCGCCAGCACCTTGAAGGATGCACTCTTTGTTGCTGAACTTCGTTTCAACTCGAGGATCATCTCACAGGAACGAGTACGACGGATCCTCCTCACGTTTTCACCTAGTCCAGCAAGCTTGTCGTCGGTCCGCATCTGACGAAGCACGTCCGCGTACGTACCCTCTGGCGCCTTAACTACGATAGCTTCACCTTTTTCCCTTACGCGGCTTCGCTGCTTTTTGGGCTTGGGGTTTGCTTTCGTAGCTCTCTCCTTACGGTGTTTACGCGTCACTGTTTGCCATTCGGAGGACGCTCCCTCATTGGGTCTGTCGTCCTTGCCTTTCAGTTGGCCAGGGTTCTGTCGAACCATCGGGTCTCGGGCCCTCTTCTTTAGGGTGCCAGGTCTTGGATCACCGGGCGACCCTCGTTTCCTCTTTACACTCTTAGAGCTTCTCGGAGTAATAAGCTCATTCCTCACCGTTTGAACGAAGCCATCGATCCGTTTCGGGCGACTGACATTCGCCTTAGAGGGTTTCTCCGCCTCTGTTCCTCTGCTAGTAGCGCTGCCATTTAGCGCTCTTACCATCTCTAGGACTGCTTTGTTTGCCTCTGTAAAAAGAGCCATAGCCTTTACAAGCTTGTCCTTGACCTCCTTATGAATGTTTTGCTTGCTCAAAACCAAGCTAGTCAAAGCATTCATTTCTGTCATCGCTTCCTTCATTGCCTTTGGCATAGGAACTTCCTTCTTCTCTGGAGAGCTGACAGGCTCTCCTCTTTCTTCCGCTATGGAGCCTTCTGGAGTTTCTACCAGTTGGACAGCAAGCTGCCGAGCTGGAGATCGCCTTAGACTTCTGCCACCGAACGGATTAGGGCTTGCACCCTTCTCCGCACTCTCCTCCTTCTTCCTCTTATCATTATTTTTAGTATTTTGAATCATTAGTGAATCCCACGAGTAGCTAGGGAAATATACGGTCGACTGCGCCAGTGCCCTGCTTTAGCGCAGCAAGGACTGCAATACTGTGGGGTTTGTCCCGGTGCCCCACAGGCTACCGTTATCGACTGACACATTTACAACCCGCCAGCCTTCCACCTCATAAGCACGGTCTTATGCATGGGACCGTTTTAGCGCTCCCATGAGCAGCACACCTTGGGCACATTGGGTTGTTTCTTTCCAATAGGTCCGGTAGGCTAATCCAATTCCGTTTGCCGTTGTCGTCATCGAGAGGGGGGTTGCTGGCTAGAGCAACTTTGCTTGACCGTTGAAAAGTGTTGACGAAACTGCATTTTTGAGTCTAGGAGCACCTCCAAGATTCTCATTTTTCTCACTTGGGGTATGGGCTCTCTATTTAGTTTGATGGATCTGCCTCGCTTTCGGTGCTTTATTTCACATACATGCAAGGAGCCGAAATCGTGAAACCTACAGTTCTCGTCCATTCGATGACAGCATTGACAGCTGCTCTCAGCTGTTGGCGAATCATCGTCCAGTTTTCTCCCTTAGCTATCAAAAGAACATCGTCGGCGTAAAGAAGGACGTTCAAAGTTCCCGGGGATGACTTCAAAAAGTGGTTGCATGGCAACTAGAAATAACGTAACGGATAGCGTCGATCCTTGGGGAACACCATTCTCCGCAATTCGTGGGCTCGATAGCGCTCCATTAGCAGATACTCGAAAGGTTCTGTTCTCAAGATAACCACACAGAATATTAAGCAAACGGCCCTTAACATTCCATTGTCTTAAGGTATTCAGAATGTGAACCCTATTTGTCGTGTCAAACGCTTTAGAAATGTCGAGAGAGATTAGTTCTAAGTGTTTCGACTCGTTTATCTTGGTGAGGGTCTCGAAATGTGCAAAATGCGTGTCAACTCCATGACCCGCGCGAAAAGCATGTTGGCGATGGTCTAGTCGGTGTCTGTCTTCTAGTACAGTGATGAGGCGTCGATTGATCATCCGCTCAACCATCTTCCCCATGCAGCTTAAAAGCGTTATGGGTCGGTAACCATCTGGCGAGCTGCGATTACCGTCAGGCTTCGGGATTGGAATGACGATGCCTTGGCGCCAAGATGGTGGGAATTCTCCGGATGTCCAAATTCCAAATCCTGTTGTAGAGCTGCAGGAGTGCGAGTTTGGCTGATTCCGACAATTTTTGTAGCAGAGGATAACCAACGTTGTCCTGGCCTGTAGAACTACCTCCACGTCGTTCTAATGCCCATGATAGCTCACGCAAAGAGAAGTCTTTGTTATAGTTTTTCTCCAGAAACGGCTGATCAGTTGTCGTAAACGTTTGATTTTGAAGTCTTTTTGGACTGCTAGATTTCGAAAACCGTTTCTCGTACTCATCTGCTAGCGCGTTACATATAGTAGAACCATCGCTGGTCGCTCCACATGTCAGATGAAGGATAATGTAGGAAGTGTTTCGCTTGCCTTGCAGACGGTTAACACGGTTCCACACTTCAGAAGATGGGGTTTTCGGGTTGATACTGTCTATGAGTTCCTCCCATGACTTTTGTTTTGCGTTGTTTATAATTTTACGACAAATTGATCTAGCCTCATGAAACCGGGCCAGTGCTTCAGGTTTTCGTGGATCATTATCGTCTAATCTTCTTAATGATCGGAGCATTTTGCGTGGTTTTTTGACAGCCGATTCAATGTCTGGACTCCACCAGACAACTGCTTTTTCCCCGGCCTTCCACTGGTCCTTGGGATTGTTTTTTTCTGCCGCTTCGATGAGTCTTTCTGTGAACTCGTCCGCTTTGAGTATTTCTTCAGGTTGTCGTCAGTCAATCTTCCAAAAACTTCCCAGTCGGCTTGGTTGTAAAGCCATTTCCGATACCGCAATGGCTCGTTGCTGTTACCGAAGCTTTTTATAATTATTGGGTGGTGGTCGCTGTCAGAGTTGTCTGCAAGAATGTTCCAAGTGAACTTGGGCGACAGGGTTGCTGAGCAAAGAGAGACATCCATTGCTTGCGTTTTGCCTGTTGCCGAGTCGATGCGTGTGTGTGAACCGTCATTAATAACGACAAGCCCATGGTTTACAGATACTTCTAGTAGTTGGTTTCCCCTGTTTACTGCCGGAGTGGATCTTCTTGTGATGTGGCTGCCCCATGCAGCGTTATGAGCATTCACATCTCCTAGAATCATCAGCGGCTATGGTAGTGAGGTGAGTATTGTGGCTAGTTTTTAACAGCATCAGGAGCAATATGCGGAGGACACCGTCATTTTTCTATTGGCCATCCACGGAGGAAGTGAATCTCGGTAATCTGATGGGTCTGGATCCTTCCCCGCCATACCAACTACGGTGAGAAATTAGCTCTCAACCGTCAAGAATATTCTTCTGTTTCGGCGAAACTTTATTGTGCTTATCTTTTGCTCGGGTCACCACAGAAGATAACAAACAGTTTTGACTTTGTTCTCGGTAATTTCACAAAGTATTATGGGTTATTTAGCTAACCCCGTATAAATCAAGTCTGTTAGTGATATCTTCTACAGAACGTCGGGCAAAAACGGAATTTCCGAAATAGTGTTTCCGAAATAATTATTGAAAAACTTATCCGCTATATGGAACGCGTATGTTCTCGATTGGGTACCCGATCAAAAACTGAGATATAATAAAAGTTCTCTTGACTTTTCTTAGCAACCAATATTCAAATTAACAGATTGCTTTGATCAGAAAACTTCTTCACTTCTCCTCAAAGTT
Organism: Uranotaenia lowii; assembly: GCF_029784155.1. Lineage (NCBI taxonomy): Eukaryota > Metazoa > Arthropoda > Insecta > Diptera > Culicidae > Uranotaenia > Uranotaenia lowii. Next base: position 116,812,654 of record NC_073691.1, on the reverse strand, counting down.
TTGGATACAACAGACCGAGAGCACTTTGAAAGAAATGTATCTTCTCTCGATTCAGTGGCTTGGTCAGTCCACCAGCAGTTTGCTTCTTTGTACCGATATAGTCCACAGCAACTTCGCCTTTCTCCAGTGCATCTTGATAAAATTATGACGGATATCAAAGTGTTTTGTCCTTGCATGATCTCCACCATTCTGGGCAACGAAAATAGCGCTTTGGTTTGGATTACAATGGATTACAACAACCTGTTACGAGTGTAGAATCTTTTACTAAAAATGGCGCTATCTGTGGCCAAAATAAGAGCAATGATAACTTGAGTGTGCAATAGTGGCATTTCACCTCGCACCCTAAGACTAAAGTAGCAAGAATATCGACTTACATGTTTACTGCATGCATGATTCGCTCGCACGGTGATATGTTCATCACGGAATCGCTGCTCCACTCGTGTTGCCAAATTCCTGGAGTTTCTTAGGCGAGATTGGGCTTCCACGGTGGATCTGCGCCTCACCCAGCGCACCTTGGCCTCCTCTGCCACTCAGCAACTTCAGCTCCGATAGCGCTGCCTATATTCGCACTTGTCTGCTTCCGGTGCGGAATAGAATTTCCCGCAATCTGCTTCCGGTGCGCAACTAAGACCCCGCAGTCGGCCTCCGGTGCGGCACAAAACCTTCCGCAGTCTGCATCTGGTGCGGAACAAAAAACTCCCGCAGTCTGCTTCTGGTGCGGCACAAAAAACTCCCGCAGTCCGTTTCTGGAGCGGCACAAAAAAAAACTCGCAGTCCGCTTCCGGTGCGTGATGACAGCTTGCTCCAGGTGCGGAATTGAAATCGCATGAAAAAACTTCCGATGAAAAAGGGCTTCCGGCTCTATGTGAAAACCAGCCGCTTCGGAACAAAAACTTCCGAATGAAGCTTCCCTCAAAAGTCGTTGATGAACTTCGATTGAGTCTGTAAATGAGAAAAGCATCAGGTAAATTGCGATCGTGTTATGATTTTCGTAAAACTGTATTGCTTTCAATTCAGTGGGTGAATAACTATGTTTTGGGTGCTTAAATGTTACATCTTATTGTTCTATACTCAATTTTGCTCAAAAATCTTGCAGCCTTTATCCTCCCATCCACTATTGATTAGAGGGAAACTTTCATTTAAATTGACAATCACTTTACTATCTTACGAACTGTCGTCTTTATCTATAAATGTTACACAATTTAACACTTCACAAGAAACTATGTTATTTTAAAATCCAATTCAATTGTCGAGATGTATACAGTGGAAAAGATAGGCTTAAGTAATTCTACGTATTGCGGTCGTGTCTCGTACACAACTCCTCCAAAAAACCACTCTACCCGTCAAAACTCGATAAACACCCCTTGGTGAATACACAGTTGAACTTACAATTGGAAAAAACTATTGTTATGAGACAAATCAGAATAGAAATTTAAACAGTAAAGGAAATTCAAATAGAAAAACTTTAACAATTATTTATTTATGTCTAAAAAATAATTTTGTCCTCATGTTTTCTTTGATTTTTAGCGGTTAGCGTCTGGCGTATCAAGAACACTAGCGATTTTACCGATAATCGATTGAATTAAAATAGCACCGAAAACTTTTAAGTTGACGATGGCGAACTCTGCTGCGTATAATCAACCGGAAACGTCGGGCATGGAAGACCATGGTAAAAATACACTAAACGCTCCTATAGTTTTTAGAGCAGAATGCTACAGATCGGTACTACAGTTTCACGCGATTTAATTTGCTTTTCTGTTTTAATTTCAGAATCTCAGTACAGTGCTTCAGCTCTGAGTCGACCATTGGAGCAATTCAGAATCGAGGAACTTTGGGATTATGACCTGTCTCAGTCAGGACCCTCTAGCAGGGCTGCACTAGTATGCGGTAAGAGTGATTTCAACAAAATTTACCAAAAGAATTGGTTTAATTTTTATATTTAATTTCAGAGTTTCCGCACGGTTCTACTCTGAGTCAACCAAGGTTTGAAGAAATTTGTGATTCAAATTTCCCCCAGCCAGGAACTTCGAGCATGGCTGCACCAGCACGCGGTAAGAAATCATTATTTAAATAATGGGTAGTCAGCATCTCAACAGGTGTACGCTCCTTTTTTAAACTTAAAATTAAGTTATTTTGTGGTCAATTTATCGACTGGGAATCGCAAAACTAAGTTCTGGTAGGCATAATCAAAACTAAGTTCGGCAGCCGAACTCAAATTTATCCTTTTTATTCGAGGGCTGTTTATTTTCAGGGAATTAAAGGATGGTTAAAATTTTTTGAAACCGGTTCCGGTACATTGCATTGCAATTACAGAGCGGTGGGATGTTTTGACACTCCCAGTCAAAACTGCAAAGGAAACTTCCGGATGTTACTTCCCACGGGAAGTAAATAACATCCGGAAGTTTCCGGATATTCCAAGTCGCTCACCATATGATGACGATGACGAACAGAATTTTACGCTGACAACGGGGAACATCCCGTTACGAAGTTCCTTTCCGGTTCGAAGTGCACTCGCTAAGTGTTTTCAGCCCAACGAAGAGAACTCATTTTTTTGTTCATAAGGTCGAAAAAGGGATCAGTTTTGAGTTCGTAGTTCGAACTCCGTTTTGAACCATCGCAAGGAGGAAAAAGCATCAAACTATGTTTTGAACCTCGGTCATACTTAATTTTGAGTTTAAAAAAAGGAGCGTGTGGGCTGTTACTTGCATGTTTCATAAACAAATTTCTTCATTTTAACAAAAACGTATTCACTGATCAGGATAGCAGATAAAAATTGTTACTGAAATCCATCTCAACGAGATATTATTATCTTTTTCAGATATTGCATTGATATCAAAATCTTCGTTTGGGTCGTTTAAAAGAAATATGTACCGTTTACTATAGACCGGTATCGGAATGTACCATGAAAATTGCTCGAGAATTGAAACTGAAAGGAAAACTTTGCCCATGGATGTCTTTTGATCTATGTACTTTAATCAAAATAAAAAATAATTATTCAAAACGTTTAAAACGGAATCCCCAAGATTTACACTTACAAGAAATGTTAAAACATATCTCTATGAAGGTAGACCAACGTAAGAAGAAATGTAAAGCTTCTTACTATGAAAATTTGCTCAGCAACACAACAAGCTCCAAAGTCTGGAAAGGCATAAAATCAATCTTAGGAAAAAGTAATCCTAATAATACACAGAAAAAAATTTGACTATTACGTGTCACTGAAAACTGCAACCTTTAAAATAAATCACCTGCTATTTCAAAAAAACCTGTAATTTTAAATTGTTTTCCTTGAAAGTTAACGAAGGTTCATTTATTATTACAGCAAATGCCCTGTAAAAAATAAAAAGAAAATTGCCATCAAGTAATCTTAACATAAATGAGCAAGAGATATCTTCGAAAGATGACGTTAAATATTTAGGATTAGTCCTTGATAAAAAGCTGACGTTTCAAAAACACGTACAGTACACCTTAGAAAAGTCTGAAAAACTTTTCAAAATGCTCTATTGCTTCATAAATCGGAAATCTAAACTAGATTTTAGTAATAAAAAACTATTATACAAAGCTACATTCCGATCAACTTTGACATATGCTTCACCAGTATGGTAAAATTGCGCCATGTATCATCGAGAAAAGCTACAAGTTTTTCAAAACAAATGCCTCAAAATTATACATAATCTTCCTCGATGGTACGGAACCGACGATCTTCATGTACTTAACAATGTCGAAATGCTAGACCAATTCTGTGATAGACTTAGCTCAAATTATAATCAGAGATGTGCTAGTTCAAGCTTCCCTATTTTAAGGGATTTAATTTAGTGAATGTGATATTATTTAAGTAGTTATAGTTTGTTGTGTTTCTCTTGTTATAAAGCATCAATTAAAATCAACACAATGAATTACAATCAACACTTTTAAAAATACTCAATATTTGCTAAGACTGTTCAAGAACAACTTAATGAAGAAAGGTGTAAACTGAACTCATTATATGTAATATTAGAAATTGATTGTATGTATCATAACAAATTTAGATGGAAAATAAACGGATTTATTATTATTTTTTTGTCCTGTAAAAAAGTTGTACACTAAAACTTAAATGTCACGTAATCAAGTTTTCGACCTGTAAAATTACGATAAATGTCCTGCTCCTTTTTGTTACAGGACATTTGCGTAATTTTACAGGAAATAATTTTTGCTGTGTAAAATAAAAAATGAAGTTAAATAATAATATCCATCTCGAGACAAAACCCGAAGTATGCGAAGCTTTTAACAATCATTTCACAAAAAATCGGTAAAGATCTAGCAACAACTATTCATAACGATCCATGTACGGACGTAGGTTCCGTTGTACGATGTCCCAACGATTAGGGTCCCAAACGGTGAACGGAATCCGGGTAAGCAGCAACAACTAGGTCATCGAATTTGACCAGCGATGGCGGAGCAGAAACAAAGGGCCGAGAACGTGTCTCTAAATCCACTTTCCTATATCTGGAATAGCGTTTGTCATTCTTGGATCGATCTTTGCGAGATCGATCTTTTGAATTCGAACTTTCAATTTTTGGATCGATTCTTTAATCTCGGAAAAATTGATTAAATCGGTTTATTTTCGATCCGATCTTTCAATCTTTTAAAGTTTTTTTTCTCGGAGATTTCGAGATTCAGTTTCAGCTAAAGCAGTTCTAATCGCAGCATTTAACCGAAGGAAGGTTTCCTGTTATATGGCCTTGTAGTATCAATACCTAAAAACGGAACCCAATCACTTTCGACCCATAAGCCTTACTTGTTGCCCTTCTTAAATAATAGAACGCATGGTGAACCGTCAACTAATCACTCTTTTGGAAGAAAAGAACTTTTAGACCAGGGGTGAGCAACCTTTTGAAGCAACGGGCCACTTTTAATTTGAACCATGATGAACTTCTTTCGACGGACTGCATTAAAATAACATTTAGGTAATAATGGTTTGCAGAACTTTATGTAATTTTTTATAACGACACATTTTTGACAAAAAATACTGGAAAAGGATTAATAAAACGAATCCATGAACTGCATGAACTTTTTTTAAAATTTAAAGCGATTACCAGCCGAAATTGAATAGCATCACTTCTATTTAAAAGTTTCATAGAGCTAAACCATTTTTTTCTGTGTCCATTGAAGAAAATCTGTTTCACAATTTATTCAATACTAGCTGACCCGGTGTGCTTTGCTACACCTTTCATAATCGAATGATATTTTCAGAATTTATTCAAATTTTTATTGTTTTGTTGGCATTATTTTAAATCAAAATATAACGTAATTCATAATCATCCGCTATATCTTGATTTTGTTAAAGATCTGATAATTTAAATCTGTTTCTTTAAGCTTTAATCAAAATATAACATAATTCATAAGCATCCGCTATATCTTGATTGTGATAAAGATCTGATAATTTAAATCTGTTTCTTTAAGCTCCGCCCTTAAAAAAAGAAGGGTTCCAAATAAATCGTACGCAAACAATCCAACTGATAAAATCTGGTTGGTTTTGCTTAATATGTTCTGGATTTATGCTAAAAACTGATTCTGTTATCATGGAGAATGGAGATCGTGATTTTTAATAATCATACCCATTTTTTTGTTCTCAAAAATCTTCTTGTATCAAATATTGTTCCAATGGTTGATAATTTTTGAAGCTTTACAATAAAATTTATATGGAACCCCCTCCTTTCTTCTCCTCTCTACACTGTGAAGCGTAAGGGTCTATAACAATTGTCGAAACATATCTCGTAACCGAGTACCTTCATATGCCATATTTGTTTCCATTTGTTGGCTTCGTTAGCATAAATTGAGAATTAATGCTAACAAAATTGTATTGGGTTCACCTCCCTCCTCCTATGTACCTACTCACTGAAAGGAGGATGGTGTGTCAGATAATCATATAATCATACCAAAATGATTTTCCATGTAAAGTTTTGTCCATTTCTCGGATTTTGTAAAAAAAAAGTTTAATGTAAGCTTTCCTCTTCCCTTCCTTTATTTCCAAATCTATCATCCCTCTGCAAGAAAGGAATTGTTTAACATTAAAAAAAATTCTCGTATTGAAATACCATCCCAAGCCAAATTTGGTTTTATTTGCGATGTAAATTCTCGAGTTATGCATAAACTTGAAAGGAAGTACCAACCCCCTTCCATTCGCCCCATTGAATGGAGGGGTGAGAACTTAATATTCATAGAAGTATTTTTTGTACTCAAAAATTTTTTGATACCAAATTATATTTCATTTGCTCGATTAATTCTTAAGTTATGCAAAAAAATGTATGGTAGCCCCTCTTTCCCCTTTATATTTTTTCGCTGAAAAAAGGGTGAGACTTCTATTTATAACAGAAACATTTCTCGTATCCAAATACCCTCACATGCCAAATATGGCTCAAATTTGCTCGATCAGATCTCCAGTTATACTGAAAATTGTAAGGGAAATCTCTTCTCCCCCTTTTCATCCACCTTTTGGAAGGATTGAGGAATACCAAATATTCAAAGAAGCATTTCTCGTACCCAAATATCGTTCCATGCCAAATTTGGTTCCATTTGCTGTTGTAGTTCTTGATTTATGCAATAAAAAATGTATGGAGCTTACCTCCCTCCCTCCCTCCTTCCCCCCCCGCTGGAAGAAGGAAGGGGTCTCAAACAATCATTAGAACATATCACGTTCTCAAATATCCACCCATGCCAAATTTGGTTCCATTTGCTTGATTAGTATGTGAGTTATGTAGAAATTATATAGAGGGCCTCTTCCCCCTTTATATCTCCCTACTGTAAAGAGGGAGGGGTCTCAAATAATCATAGAAATATTTTTCGTATCCAAATACCTTCCCATGCCAAATTTGGTTCCAATATCTTGATTAGTTTTCAAGTTGTAAGAAAAATTGTAAGGTAGCCCCCCCCTCCTCCCTTCCTATCACCCCACTGAAAGAAGGGAGGGGTACCTAATATTCATTGAAATATTCTCCGTTCCCAAATACTACCCCATGCCAAATTTGATACCATTTGCTTGATTGGTTCTCGAGTTCTGCAAACAATTGTCTTTTGTTTGGGAGGCCCCTCCCTCCCTTCCTGTTAGGGGGAGGGGTCCCAAACCATAATAGGAACCTTCCCCGGCCTCCAATACCCCCACCTGCCAAGTTTCACGTAAATCGGTTCAGTAGTTTCCGAGTCTATAGGGAACAGACAGACAGACAGAAATTCATTTTTATATATATAGATTTTTCGTGAAGCCTCAATATTTTTCTATAGACGGTGTTTTTTTTTCTATTTGAAGTTCCGTTGGAAATCATTGCATTGAGGTGTTGAGCAAGGTTTCAAAATCATGAAAAATTCATAATTTAACAGATTTTCAATCAGATTTGTCATTGTTACAGCTTACACAAAAAAAGCATAGTAAAACTACTAAATCCGTGGTTTAAATAAACAACAGGCAACCATATTTTTGAGTCAAATATGTTTTGTTGCTTATAATACCTTACGCATAGCTATTTTACCATGTACTCAATTTGGCTGAGCATAGTAAATTCGACTGCGTTTTAGTAAAATTGTCAATGAAATGATGCATGTTTTTACTTCGTGCCTAGTAAAATTGATATGTTTCATGATGAAACTAGTATGTGTTATGACAAAGATTAGTATACACGAGGAGCTTGATTCGAATAGTAAAATTACTATGCATGTTTGTTTGTTTGTTTGTTTATTTGCATGCATACATTATGACTTCATGTAAGACATTGATTGTATGTATTCACACTTCCGACACACGTCGGTCAATGTTAGTGTGTTCTTCCGATGCCCTTGAAAAATTATTTCAAAGTTATGAAACTTGAAAGCAGCTCAAAATTTGTTTGTTTACTCGCGGGTTTGTCGAAATTATGATGCATCATGACCATAGTATTTTCGACAACAAACATTGACAGTTATCGAAAACTACCAGGTACATAGTAATTTCAATAATGTTTCATGTGTACTTTTACAAAATTGATGTTATAATTTGCGTGGTTGAAAATACTATAACGCAGAAATGGTAAAATTATCATGACAACGTCTTTGGAAAAGCAAAGCAATTTTTTCCGTTTACCTACATTTTTTATTTACAAATTTTTACAGAGTTCATTAATTATATAAATTTTATTTACCTCTGGGATATGCTTTCTCAGGCTGAATCATGAAAATCTCATGACTTTGGTAAACATTCGTATTTTTGCAGCAAATTTATTCGATACTAGCTGATTTTACCCGGCCTTGCTCGGGTTCACATAAAATGTTTATCAAAATGAATCGTTTGACTTTTCGAAATTTTGGAAGTCATTATAAGAAATTTGGCCCAAGTTTGACCAAGTTAGTTTTGTTAGTCTTTTTAAAGTTTTTATTGAGAATATTCACTGTTCATCGTTTTCGTATTATCGAAAAATTTATAGTTATAAGATTTTAATTAATGGAAATTCATAAAAAAATCTGGTATGCTAATTCATCTTTTAATGAAAAACATTTTTTACAACCATCATTTCTTAGGAAGATTGAATAGATTTGGCCTAAAAGTTTTATCTTCAAAAGATTAAATTGCTTTTTTTTTATCTTTTCCATCCCCTATCTAATGAAAATATCCGTTGAAGATTATCCCACTTTTCAATATGGATGATCTCCCTGTAAAATGGTATATTTAAGTTTCATTTGCTTTGAATTAAAAAAAAAACTCCGAACTTTGTTGAAGCATGTTGTAAACTCACTTTGCATGTTTTCAATTGCATGTGTGATTTTTTTCGCTTTTCAATTTCGCACTGTTTTATTATTAGTTTACCTTAAATTTGGAAAGTTCTACTAATAGCCTTTTGAAGTTATCGAAAACAAATCATCTCGAAAACACCATTTTTATATTATGAAAAAGGTTTTTTTATAGTTCTGTTTTTTTTTCATGGGCACAAACATCCCATTAATGGATGGTAGAATCGTCCACATTGATCATCAATGATAACTCAAAAGTAAGAAATTGGTCAGTGAAATCGAATTGTATAAAACTCTATACCTCAAATTTTATTATCTAATCAATTTTCTAATCCCCTATTAAAATCCCAATTGAAGCGTTAAAATCGCAGCCTTGAGCTTATAACTGTGAATCTAAAAAAATTTCTTTCTCTATGAGAATTTCCAAAAATATAAAAATGGTTGACCCTCAAAGCCCCCCAGCGGCGGTAAAGAGCACTTTGAAAGCCACTACTATTCTAGTCAATATATTCCTAACAGGCTAGTTGTATTTTTCAATCAAAATGTAGGCTTATAATTGTATCCAAATATCTCGTACCGGTAGCACGTGCTTTGAACAGTAGAAGGTACAAAAACACCCGCCTAAATTTTCACTTTCAATTTTTTAATGCTCAGTAAGCTTTGATTTGCCTTCCAGTACATGTGAGCTATGGATGGTCGTTTCTAATACCCGGCCCATGCATGGTGATGGTGAAAATAATCCCGCCAACGAAACGAACGGAAACGGAAATCGGTTCACAAAATGGGTGCCATGACTTTTTGTTCGTGGGAATAAAACCGATGTTGTATGGACGACCCCCTTCAAAAGGGGTCATCCGAAAATCTAAAAACATTTTTCATCATTCCTGGTCCTAATGAGCACCCATGCCAAATTTCAGCTCTCTAGCTCTTAAGGCGGCTTTGCCTATTGAAGACAAACATACAAACGAACAAACGGAAATTACTTTTTATATATATAGATAGACTAGCTGATCCCATACGAACTCCGTTTCGTTTTCAACTTGGAATATGTTAAGAACAGTTTGTAAGAAAGTCAATTGCCAAGCATTTTCCAGATGCACTTCTGAATTCATCGTTAAGTAATAATTGCAAAAATATTGGTCGATCACTTTGTCTGTCGTCTGCTTCTAAATTTGAAATCAGAAATCCTTTGACCGTGCCAAAAAAAAACCAAGTGTATAAATTTCGACTCGATCATTGCATAACAACGCAATTATTGCCAAAAAGCTAAACCCCTTTCGGGGGCTCTGATACAATCTTTGATGACTGAAATCGATTGCCCTTCCCTCAAAACTCCCGTGTGCAAATTTTCAAAGCATTTAATTGTATAATAACGTCAATATTGCTAAAACAGTGAAAAATTAATTTATACGGACAACCCCTTTCGTCGAGCCCTGGCAAAGCATTTGACATCTGAAATCAGTTGCTCGTCCCTGAAAACTACCGTGTGCAAATTTTCATCCCAATCCGATGGAAAATAACGACGATATTGCAAAAATATTGAAAGGTTTATATGGAAGATCCCCTTTGCCGGCCCCTTACACTGAATTTAATACCTGAAATCCATTGCTCATCTCTCAAAACTCTCGTGTACCGATTTTCGTCTGAATCCGATGTATAATAACGACAATATCGCATCAACAGTGAATAGTTAATATGGATGACCCCTTTGGCCGACCCCTGATTTTAGTTTGCAAAAGGGAAATCAGTTGTTTGTCCTTAATAACTCCTATGTGTAAATTTTCACCCCAATCCGATGAATAATAACGTCAATATCGCAAAAACAGCGAACAGTTAATATGGACGACCCCTTTGGCTGACCCCTTACACAAAATTTTACACCTGAAATCGATTGCTCATCTTTCAAAACACTCATGTGCAAATTTTCAACACGATCCGACGAAAAATAACGTCAATATCGCGGAAACAATATTTGTCTTGTATAGACGACCCCCTTCAGAAGGGGTCATTCAAAAATCTGAAAACATTTTTCATCCTTCCTGGTCCTAATGAGCATCCTTGCCAAATTTCAGCTCTCTAGCCCTTAAGACGGCTGAGTCTATAGAGGACAAACAAACAAACAAACAAACAAACATACAGAAATTGCTTTTTATATATATAGATTTAAGTCGGAATTTCAACTCCCAAAGTTTAAACCTGTTAAACTGTTGTTGTTGTTTTTTCCCAAAGTTAATATGTACTTAAATTTAAAACACTTCCGTTGCTGCCGTTAAGGAAACAGTAAGGATCGGAAGGGATTGAGATGGAAAAGTTGCACACGGTTACGAAGACCATTTCCTGTCTTCTCCTCCCAAGAGCCCGTAGCTTAGACAAGATTTATCACGCTTATCACGCGTTACTTTTGTTGATGTTTCGTTTCTTGGGACGTCCGTGCAGTTTAATTTTAGAGGTTTGGTTTAAGAAGCACATTAAGATCACACCCCTCCACTAGTCATACTATCTTTGTACGGTATGGTTTCGTAAGAGTGGATGGACCCTACTGTGCTGAGTTCCGTTAATGTGATGATTGTTTCGAGTTAAGGGGCCGTTCACTAATTACGTAAGCACGATTTTGGAAATTTTCAACCCTCCCTTCCCCCCTGGTAAGACAAAGTAAGATTTTTCAAAACCCCCCTCCCCCCCTAGTAAGATCTTACGTTTATTATTCTTTGAGAAATTTACACGTTTTTTCAGAAAAAGCTTGAAAATATTAAAAATGTGACTGCAAAGCACAGCACTTTTTAAGTAAAATTTAAAAAACTGTATTTGAAAAGCACAATCTATACAAAACATCAGAGGAAATGCTATAACTATTAAAGAAAATATTCTTCAAGGCGTAGCATGTTTGGGGAAACAATAATTTTCAATAAATTTCCACAATCAAATAAACAATATAAAATTAGACTTCCGATTTTAAAAAGAGAGATCAGGTAAGCACAAGGTATTTTTTGCCTGAAAATCATAAAAATCTAAAAAAAACCATTCTATACTACTAGAGATGGGGCAAAATTTTTTAACAACAATCACGTTGTCAACTAACCTTAAAGCTCAGACTCATCCAGCGGTAAGCGATATAGTTTTAGGATTTTTTGGTAAATCTTTTGTAAAATTTAGAGTTGATAGTGTCTATCACTATAATTACTGTCTACAAATTCATTATTTGAAGCGCCTTAAATGTATGTTTAAAGATTTTTTCTGGATTAAGTCATTTTAAAAATATGATGGTTTGAATTGGTTTTCTATAAATTTTATGGAACTTGCAATTTTTTTCAATAATTCAAAGACATTAAAAGATAAATAACATAACATCAAAATTAACCAAATAATAGGTAGGGAGTAAAAAAACCTGAGTAATATGGTTTCGTATGGCTGTGGGTGTGATGAATTTTTAAGGTAATATTTCTTACGTAAGATTTTTGGAAACCCCCTATTGGTAAGAGATAGTAAGCAAATGTGAACAAATATTGATGAACTTAAATTGATTTTCGATTTTTTTTTATTTCAAAAAAAGGTCAACGAAGAACCTCTTCATTGGGCCTACCAAATATACGTAATAGTTTACACAATCGAATCAAAATCATCAACAGTCGATTCGTCTTTAAAAAAAAAAATCAGAGTTCTAAAGTCAGGGTTAAGTGCATAGCAATTTTAATCAAAAAAACCTTCAAATATTTGTTTGGTAAAAAAAAGTTATTAAAAAAATGTAGTTAGTTTCAATTGATTTTTAATTTTTTATATATAAAATAATTTATCAGCCAAGTTTTATGAACATAAGCAAATTATTCAGAAAAACATTGGTTTTTAAAAAGAAAATATCTTAATGATTTTTCATTTTTTCTTATATTTTCGTTCACAAGATATGACATTGGAAACCAAACACTTTTTTTTGCCTTAAATGAATCTTTAAATCAGCCAAAGATAAGCTGACATAGTGAAATCTCATTATTCAGGGTGGCCAGCGAGTTTCCATTTTCAAATTCCCGGTTTTCCCGGTTTTTGGATTGACACTTTATGATCCTCCCGGTTTTAAAATACACAAATGAATATGTTTATCAGTGTTTTTGTTTAACCAAAATAAGATTTTTTTTTTAAATGTAAACGTAAATATGGGAGAGGACTTAAAAATTCTAGCTATTCAAACATCAAATTCAAAGGTTATTCAGATAACGATGTTGTTTTTTGGGATTTCCACCGAAAATAGTTTAAGCGGCTTTAAATGCAAAGAAGTAGGAAAATAATTGGGGCCCTTAGGATCGGATGGATGGGGTGTCAAAATTATCAGTTCTGAGTTAAGTACATATACCAATTCTTCATATCTAAATCTATATCTGGTTCAACTTATATTTTTTTAATATTTTGTCAACACTTTTCGATTGACTTAAAACGATGATGTTACAATTTAAAATTCGTTTATCGCATACTGAATTTAACTATTGAGCTCTGGTTTCTAAATTCTGTAATTTGAAATATAATCATCAACGATGGATTTCGGGTGAATTACGGATCTAAACTTAATGAATTGATTGACATTCTAATTTAAATTTGTTTCGTCAATGTTGAAAACAGAATCCGCTGTATTTTATTCCTCTAAAATATTCTGAAATTTTGTATCGATTCTCGTTTTAAATACCGAGTAAGGTTTTTAATTGTATATATATTTTTTTTTTTAGAGTCTGAGTTCTGGGTGCTTGATTCGGACATGCCATTTTAAAACATTGCGGATCAAATACGAGATATCTTGATTTTTCGCTCGCCGCAAGTGTGCTACAGCATAACTCAAAAGTTCTTTATTTTATCATTAAACTTTCTTTCATAAAATTGAACATAAAACTTGCCGTTACTCAAAGTAGTGAAATTTATGGAAGTTGGTTCAATGATTTCAAAGATATAGAGTGTCGAATTTCGGTGCCTATGGTGTTAAATATTAAGGTTGCCAAAGTTTATTGTGTGTTTATGTGAAATAATATTAAGACTTTCTGTGATTAAACCCGAAAATTCTGCGATGGTTCTCTGTGATGCTTTTTCCATTAATTTTATTGAAAACTCATGACAAACTGGTTGTTTTCTACAGTTTGCCTGGAAAACCAAAATTAAAAGCAATCTTTCCGGATACGAATGCCAAAAAGTTGGTAAAATGTCCTAAACAAAAATTTTTTTATCTTATTACATTTCATCCTATTAAAAGTTAGGAATCCAAATTTTTTATTGCCATGAAATTCTAAATTTTTAGGTTAAAAATGGCCAAAATTTTAAAATGAATTCTGTGATAACTTAAAAATAATCATTTTTTTAAATCATTTTTGACAAGTACCACAAACCAGAAAATGTTGATACAATTAGAGTTTTTTTGTTATAACTTGAAGTATGATTATGATAAAAATGTGTACTGATTATTGTGAGTTTTGATACAATGTTCCATTCATAACCCAAATTCAAAACAGTCAAAATTAAGAAAACTCACAAAAAAAAAATTCAAAATATTTTTGAACTGGACCACTTCTGAGTACTAAAATGAATGCCCTGAGCTCAAAAATCACAATTTTTCATTTCCGACAATTCCGATGTTTTCAACATTTCTCCGATGGAATGTAGATTCCGATTTTATACCGCTTTTGAGAAAAAAAATATGATGATACCAGTGAACTTTAGAATGAGGTTTATTGAGGGGAAAAATGATCCATAAAAAATTTTCCCGGTTTTGATTTCAAATTCCCGGTATTTTCCCGGTTTTCCCGGTTCAATTTTCAATTCCCGGTTTTTTCCCGGTTTTCCCGGTTCGCTGGCCACCCTGTCATTATTGTAACCGGAATTGTCACGATCTTTGTTCAAAAATGTCCTTTATCTTGCCTTTCAGCTCAATTTTCAGACACCATGAATAGCTTGTGAACATTTCTAAAATGATATAATTTATGAAAATCGGTACAGTAGTTTTGAAGATACAGCCAAAATAATAATCCGGGCCAGTATGACTTTAACCAGCTAGTTTTCCATTTTTTAACCTTAAAGGAAGGTTGAATATGAAGTTGAGGTTAATGCTCAGAATTCATTGATTTCATTAAAACAAATATGTCCTCTAGTCCACAGGTGGCATGTGATCGATTCTCATCTCGGTACTGGATGTTAAATGTTAATATTAAGTTTTCCAAGTATATTCAGTCTGTAAGCGTAAATTGAGTAAGATTGAATAGGTAATTTAAAAAAAAAAACTTTCTACAAGATTACAACATTATTGAGATGCAACCTTTTTAAAAAGAGATCTTCAGCTTGAGTTTCGAATTGCATTTTAAAGATGGTATTAAGCGTTTGTGTTTGGGTTCACAACCTGATAAGCAAAGTTTGTCTAAGGTGAGATCTATTTTTATTTTAGCAAGAAAGTTCACGAACAATGAGCGATCCAAATTTCGTGAATTTTTGGAAGCCAATCCCCGTGAACATCAATTCACATTGGACGACACGCAGTATCATGCGGTGTGTGCTGCTTTGGGCTGGAAGGCTAAATTCACGAAGAACGGTACGTATGTTAACGTCCTCAACGTGAACCGCCTGCTGGAGGAGCAC
Organism: Uranotaenia lowii; assembly: GCF_029784155.1. NCBI lineage: Eukaryota > Metazoa > Arthropoda > Insecta > Diptera > Culicidae > Uranotaenia > Uranotaenia lowii. The sequence continues at coordinate 116,797,324 of NC_073691.1, read as the reverse complement.
AAAACCGCAATGACGACCAACGCAACGACCAACGAAACGACCAACGAAAACGATCAACGCTCATGCCCATGCTCGATCTGCACAGATCTGCGGAGGTTTTCGGGAAACCGGCAGTATCGTTTCAATGAGCATCCGTATGAAAAAGCTGACACCTCAATTACGATACCAAAACAGGAAATTCAGCAGTATCTGGTTTTGAGTGATCGTGGCCATCCGAAGCTGGCAGTAGGGTACTCCGGCGTGATAACGAAAGCCTTTCGTGGGAGTACGTTATCTTGCGTCAATATAGCCGTGCGGGATTCGTATTATGTGGTTGCAGGAGGATACATCCTCATAAGGGCGTACTGCATAATGGGTACGGAAGAGCCCTGCAATCTCTTCAAAATTCATTATTACCCGGAGGAAAACAGGTATGAAGCCCCTAGCATCGACCATGTGCGTGCTCGGCATAAATCCCGAGTCGTTTGATGGTGATAGAGAAAAAAAAAAGATGGGAATGATTAAATGCGAAATACATGGTGTGTTTCAATAGAAGGTCCAGCAATTGGTCGACGGAGCTCGATATGTACGATCGTGTGAGCCGATTATATCACGTTCACCGTGTTATAATTGGCTACCGCGCCGTTGTACTGTATCTTTTCGAAACATTCGTGATATTTACGGCTTATATTCTTCCTTTCTGTGATATCTTATGTTCCTCTAAAACTTCCATAACGAAAATTTGATAATTTTTCAGATATGAAGTTTTTCGAACGAACCGACCACTTAAGCACTGCTTAGAGTCTGTTAAATACCCACAAGTGAAGTGGGACAACAGGAAGGCGTTGAAGGAAAAGCTTCAGACCACCATGCCAACCACTTTGGCAAACCAGCTGGTGCTTGACGAGTGGAGCAGGCCCTCTGATCCTTCGGGACCCTCCAACGTGACCTCCTGGCCAGTCTCTATCGCTGCTCTCAACAACATGAGGCAGGAGGCAATTAATGCTCCCAGAACCGAAAATTCTGTGCTGGCTGAACTGCACGCTATGTGGAGGAGTGATCAAAACGCCCCGGTCAAATTGAGAAAGCGGAAAAACGACAAAGAGGAGCAAAAACCTGACTTCAGGTTATTTTATCAATCTGTTTTCATCATGTATTATGTATTAAAATTTTCCCTACACCTACAGATTTTTCCACCAACTCTCGTTAGGACCATTCAGAGTGATTCTTGTTGCTCTGGATCAGCTGGATGTCCTCCACAACGAGCGACAGGTCTTTGAAAAATTGAGGGTGAAACCACCACGATTCGCCATCCAAACCGACGCAACCGGAAGCATCATTAACAAATTCAAAGAAATTAGCTCCGATAAGCGTATATTTTTGTACGCTTTGGTAAAAAACATAAAATTGGGCGACGATAAAGTGGGTACGGCGCATACCTTTGGGCAGATGGTGACAAATAGCCACACCTGGCAAAACATTTTCTCATACTACATGGAAATAAAATTGCTGTTCCAGAGTGAATATAATTACTGGCCCCCGTTTCAGGGTAGGTTGATGAGATAACTTTTAATAACGGCGATGGCGAGTAATCTATTTGTTATATCGTATATTACAGCTATCGTCACAGACTTTTGCTGGGCGCAGATAAACGCCATCCTGTTCATCAGCAACCTGTCGCCAACGGAGTACCTGAAGCTCATGTATGAGTATGCAACCGGGAATGACCAGCAGGTGTTTCATTACGTTGACGAAACTTTGGTTATGGTTTTTCTATGCGTGGTCCACTTAAGCAAAAATTTTCTCCGTGACATCAACGTGTTGAGGAAAGAAATGGTATGTATAAACTAATGATGATTATATTTTTGGAATTAAACTATATGTTTCACCACAGGATTTAACCGTTGCGAAAATCGTCTTTTCGGAGATAGTACGCGCAAAGGAATACAGCGACGTGAAAAAAACGTTTGCAAAGCTTTGCGATTACTTGCTGTGCGAAGACGAGGAAGAAAAACGACTTATACTCTTCGACAACTCGCTTGCCGAAGAAGTTGAGCGTATATCTGTTACAATTCAACAAGACTCTACGTTCAAAGACGATTCCGTCATATACAAAAATTCGCCTTTTTATCGCGATCTGGTGGCTATTTTAGACGAAAAGTCGAATGCAAATAATCAAAAAACGGATGCTATGGATTTTTTGCAAATTTTTTTGAAGCGGTATTTGGCGTATTTGCCGATGTGGTCGGCAATATGTCACCGCCCCCGCTCGGAATCTCTGAAAGACTGTGTCTTTGAATCCAACCACCGATTTTCCACAGCTGTTGTCGAAGGACTGTGGAGCCGGTACAAGAACGATGTGCGAACTCGAAGGGTAAGTGTAAACGTATGAAAGGAACATAAGCTTTTTCATGGATTGGCTTACAAATTGTTCTTTCGCGTCCTACAGGTAAATCTGGGCGGGATGCCACTGCCAGTCGATAGGGCAATTCGCTTTTTGAAAGATCAGGCTCTCGGCGACATTGTTCGCTATCAATCCAATGTGGGCAAGACGCGTCTGGCTGCACGGCCCGGAACATTCAAGCGGGTACAACATGTACCTAAGCCCATGACTTTATACGTCAATCCTGGACGAAGCGTCACCTCACTCCAGAGCGAATTCACTGAGCAACAATCCCGAGCAGCTACCGCTGTTTGGAAGCGCCAGGGTCGACCAGAGGCATCCCCAACAACGTCTCAGGCAGGCAAGCAGCTGAGAGTTCGGCGTCTATTCGAACAAAAATGGGACGATCTATACGAGGATTCGGAAGATGATGCGGATACGCACTGATCTTCGCATCACCATCAAGATCAATTGCCATTTTTACTATCTATTTATTTGCTTACATTGTATTGGCTCTTCTCCAGAAGGTAATCGGCAAAATATCCAAAAGTTTTAGCTTTGTTGAATTACAATAATGTTTTTTTTTCAGCAATCCAGCACTGGACAGGACACTGAACTAACTATTACTTTTGATTGTGATTTTTAAACAATTATTATAATTGTTTGATAATCATTCGATCTATCATAACAATCATTGCAAGGTTTTATTTTTTATTTATTTAGTATCCCGTCTCACGACATAACGTGATGAACATAATTCCTTCAATCCGATCAATTCATGGGTACCCTTTACCGATTTCTCGCCAAATCCCACATTCGCCAGGTCCCGCTCCATTTGGTCTAACCGCCTCGCTCGTTACGCCCCTGCTCATCTCATCTGGTGCCAACCGGACACCTGTTGTTTTTTTTTTTTGTGATGGTCCCTTAGGCCCATTTGGGTCTTTCCTCCACCCCATACGCTTCTTTAGAAGCGAGAGGGACATTTTACCTTAGGATATTTAAATTTAACTTTTATTTTCATATTCATTTCATATCTGATTTTTTCAGATCTTCATCACTTTAGTAGGACAGCCGGTCGGCATTCTCGCAACATATGCTGCCCAGCGTATCCGTAGAATTTTCGCCTCCTCTTGGAGGTGGTGTCGAGCCATCTCGTGGTTCATCCTTTGCATGCACACTTTTTTTTAGTTGGTAACCACAGGTGGTAAATCCCGGTTTACGGATTGTATTCCAAGGCACGGCGAGCCACCGCGCCCCCCCCCCCCCCCGTTTGCTACTCTGGGTCCATGGGTACAATGGGAAGACTCATGATATACTCCGTGTATATCCCCTACTCCCTAAACTACACCTGGGGCCGCAGACCTGGTTCCCACCTCAAACTGTTTAGTACACTATGCTTCAATAGTGGGAGGTCTATTCGCGCTAATGCGCTCCAAGGCAATACTCATCAACGAGACCACTTTCAGCAAAACCTCTCATCCTTACGACTTGACGCCTGAACTCTCCTCTAACGACTTGAGAACCGACATCTCCTCGCAATGACTCGAGATTCCCACACAAACCTCTCCTCTTCGCGACTTGAGGCCTGATCTCTCCTCTAACGACTTGAGATCCGACCCCTCCTCGCATCGACTCGAGGTTTACCTCTCCTCTACACGATTCAAGGCTCGATCTCTCCTCTAACGGCTTGAGATCTGACCTCTCCTCGTAATGACTCGAGGTGACCACTTGTACCCCTCCTCTTGTTGGTAAGGGGCCTGATCCCTCCTCTTACGACTCGGGACCCGACCTCTTATCATAAAGACTCGGGGTTGACGACACAAACCTCTCCGCCTGAAGGTTTGAGGCCTGACCTCTCCTCTAACGACTCGAAGCCCGACCCCTTATCTTCAGGGTTCGAAGTTTGCCACCTTGCACGTGGTGTGCCAAATCGAGAGCAGCTTATCCTAGACTCGCGCCTATCACGGCACACATTCGGGACTTGGAACGCTACGACTCGGATGTTTCCTGACGGTGACGACATCCTACACCGACTCGAGAGGCTCGCCCGGCGTCGAGAGCCTCTCTACCCGTGGGTATCCCCCGACAGTGATTAACCCTCTTCCCTCGAGATCCGCTACGAGGAAGGTAAAGTCTTATCCCCGCAGTTTCCCTCTTAGGAAGCGGCACAACTCGGATACCCCCCGACATTGGGGTATCCCCTACACACGTTCGCGGCGCACCCCTGACCTCCGCTACGCAGAAGATGATGCCTTATCTCTGTAGCTTCGACCAGGGGATCGGACGCACACTACTCAGATGCTCCCCGCCGATGGAGTCATTCTACACCGTTCGCGGACTGCCGTTGGTTCCAGCTCCTCTGCAGGGCAGTCATGATCCGGGTGACCGCATGCCAAGTGTTGGAATCCGCACACATCCTCTGTACAACATTATCTGCTGTCGTGTCAGGCCCACAGGCGGCAAACCTCGGACAGAGAAACACCACATGTTCGGGTGTCTCCTCTTCATCACCACAATCTGGGCAATATGGCGAAGCCACATGTCCAAACCGGTAGTGGTACTTCATGAAGCATCCATGACCAGTCAGGAATTGCGTCATATAGAAGTCCACTTCTTCCGATCCAGCTCCCGATGTGCGGGATCAGACGATGGGTCCACCTTCCTCTCGTTGAGCTGTCCCACAGCTGCTGCCAGTTGGACATCGAGTCCTCATTGGCGAGATCTCGAACGTTGGGCGTGTCTTTGTTGTCGTAGCAATAGACATCCTCCTCAAGCAAAACCGAGATGGGCATAACACCCGCTACTACACAGGCGGCTTCGGACGACATGGTCCGGTATCCGCTGATAACCCGCAGGTTCATCAGCCGCTGAACGCTGCTAAGTCGCTGCAGGTTACGGCTTCCTCCCAAGGCCTGCCTCCAGGTCGCTGCTCCGTACCGCAAGATCGAAGTGGTCACACTTGCCAGGATCCGCCTTTTGCTGCTTTGGATGGCCGAGGAGTTCGGCATCATTCGTGTGAGTGCGGCCGTGGCCATTGCCGCTCTCTTGCACACGTATTCGACATGGCTCGTGAAGCTGAGCCTGTCGTCAATCATCACCCCTAGGTACTTGATTGCGCGTTTGGACACGATATTGCACGGTCCAACGGCAATGGTACCTGTTTGGAGTGATTTCAGGTTGGTGATAAGCACCATCTCGGTTTTGTGCTGGGCTAGACGCAGGCACTTGGAGTGCATCCAGCGTTCCACTGCCTGGATAGCTACCGTGGCCAGTAGCTCAACCTCCGCTGTTGAGGAGCCCCTCGCCAAGAGGACTACATCATCTGCAAATCCTACGAGTTCGGCTCCCGATGGGAGGCTCGTTCGTAGGAGTTCGTTGTAAGTAATGTTCCACAGAACCGGGCCGAGTATTGACCCCTGTGGAACACCCGCCGAAACCTCTTGTGTTCGCAAACTCTCGCCGGTCATATACTGCAGTTGGCGATTGTGGAAGTAACTTTCCACAAGCCTATACAGATATGCCGGGATCCTCATTTGGATGAGCGACGACGCAATCGCTGTCCAACGGACACTGTTGAAGGCGTTCTTCACATCCAGAGTGACAACCGCGCAAAAGCGGAGCCCTCTCCTCTTGGTCAGCCTGGCTCTGTCCGCTACCTCGATGACCGAGCGGATGGCATCTACGGTGCTGCGACCTCGACGGAAACCAAACTGTTTCCCCGAGAGTCCGCCCTCACTTTCCGTGTATCTCTGAAGTCGGTTCTGAATCACCTTCTCCAGGACCTTACCCGCTGTATCCAGTAGACAGATCGGCCGATATGCCGATGGGTCTCCTGGACGCTTACCCGGCTTTGGCAGAAGAACAAGTTTCTGCCGTTTCCACGTGTCAGGAAACACCCGTTCCGTCACGTATCGTTTCAACGATGTTCGGAACATATCGGGGAATTCCCTGATCGCGGCCTTCACCCGTCCGGTCCGGGGGCCTTCCTCGGTTGGAGAGACTTGGCGATCTCGCGAAGTTCTTCCACTGGTCTCTAATACTCCGAGTGTACGCAGGTCCTCCTCGAGGAATATTCATATCTCGTGCCCGTAGAGGAAAATCGGTCATGCGTCATGTACAGGTTACACTTCTTGCGAGAGGCAAGTCTTTACGATCGCAGTTGCTTGTGGAGTCCGTAGTAGGCACGACTTCAGCTGATCATTTGCTGAGGTACGCGCGAAATAATTTTGAAATTAATTTTACGGTATTTTTTAAGTAAACCAAACTTTTGCTGCATGTCATCGATTCTATGTGTGACCTGTAGTCAATTTGTATACTTCATTTTTACAGAACTCACATATGAATTTCACGTAAAGTTCAAGTGGATGACTCAAAATCCTTCTAGGTTATTTTTTCTTGAAAGTGTAGTCGTACAAATGCGTGAATTCTTATTGGAAAATTAAGAGTCCTCATGCCAACAGAACAGCTGACCAGAATGTTTAGTTAGTAGTGTTATGGGCGATGGGCGCGCTTGCAATCCTGGTATACGATTTCTCGTGTGTTAAACAGAGAAAGCAATAGCCTTCACTCCAATTTCACTCCGATTAGCTGTCATTCTTATGGAAATCTGTGTAAGAGTTAAGAGAAAGCTTTATTCTTTTTAGCAAGCCCAATCCCAATAGAGTAGCATTATCTGGCCATATCGCTAAAACGAAGAAGAAGAAGATCAGATTTTTTTCTATTTATCTCCGGGAAACGTTCCTCCTCAACCGGGAAAATAAAACAAATTGTCCGCACCGAGGCCTGTTCCAGTACAACCGTCTTGCTCCAGGAATAAAATCGGCACCTGGAGCTTTTCAACGCATAATCGACTGCATGGTAGCTGGCATCCCGGATGTAAAAACGTATCTCGACGACATTCTGGTATCCGGACGAACTCAAGAGGAACACGATCGTAATCTGGACGCGACCCTTGGAAGGATTCGTGATTTCATCGGGGTTCATCTGCGCATCGAAAAATGCCGTTTTTCTTTTCCTCAGATAAAATTTCTTGGTCACATCATCGACAAGGAAGGTCTTCGTCCAGATCCAGCCAACACTCGTGCGATCTCTGAGATGCCGGCCCCCAAGAATGTGTCATAGCTTCGATCCTATCTTGGCGCTATAAACTATTATGGACGGTTTATAGGCCAAATCAAGGAACTTCGTGCGCCGCTCGACCGGTTACTGAAGAAGGACGCCCACTGGGAATGGACTCCAGAATGCCAAAGCTCGTTCGACCGCTTTAAATCCATTCTGCAGTCTGACCTCCTTTTGACACATTTCGACCCTCGGACGGAAATCATCGTGGCTGGTGATGCATCCAAACACTACTTGGGTGCTGTTATAATACATCGATTCCCCAACTGCTACATCAAACCCATCGCTCACGCTTCAAGATCGTGGACACCTGCTGAGGTGAACTACCCAAGTAACACCGATACTTTTATTAGACTTCTCAAGCCCCTTATAAAACCAAAACTGTATCTCGTAGCCTGCTTTAAAACTTAAAATGTTACTTGGGTAAGGCCAAATCTAGAAGGAAGCTTTGGTACTCATCTTTGATGCCACGCGATTCCACAAAATTGTTTATGGTCGCAGGTTCACACTTCAAACCGACCACAAGTCCCTCCTGAAGGTTTTCTGCAGCAAGAAAGGGATTTCGGTGTACACAGCCACGCTGGGCGTTGACTTTGTTGTTTTACAACTCCGACATCAAGTTCGTTCCAACCGCAAGCTTGGGACACGCCGATCTTCTCTCTCGTCTGATGGATTTCCCAATCAATCGGACGAAGAATATGTCATCGCAGCGATACAGATGGAGACGTGGAAACTAATTTTTAAAGGGTCCATTTCCAACCTGCTGGTTACGTCGGACATGATCCCCGAACAATCAGCAGAGGATCCAACGCTTTAAGAAGTAGTCAACTATATCCAGCACGGGTGGCCCAAATCTGCGAAAATAATCACCGATTCAACAGTTCGACAGTTTTTTCCAGACGTGACAGCCTACAAGTTTTTCAAGACTGCATCATGTTTGGTGACCGTGTCGTCGTTCCAGCCTTGTACCGAAAACGAATACTTCGCCAGCTACACCGAAGACACTCTGGAATGGAGCGGATGAAGTCAATAGCAAGAAGTTTCGTCTATTGGCCGAACATTGATGATGACGTCGAGTACTTCGTGCGCCGATGTAGTTCCTGTGCCTAAGCAGTGAGAGATCCCCGGAAAACCACTCTCGAATCTTGGCCCCTTCCTTCAAAATCGTTGAAGCGAATTTACATCGACTATGCCGGCCCCATCGATGGTTGCTACTATCTGGTCATAACTGATGCCTACTCCAAGTGGCCCGAGGTTTTCCGAACGCGTTCAACTACTAAGACTGCAACTTTGCAAGAAACCTTTGCAAGATACGGATATCCCCAAACATTAGTCTCCGACAACGGCTCCCAGTTCATCAGCACACGGTTCCAACAATTCTGCAAAGAACACGGAATCCAACATCTGACGATCACTCCATACCATCCGCAATCGAACGGCCAAGTGGAAAGGTTTGTGGACAGCTTGAAATGAGGACTCAAAAAGCTCGCAAATGGGGAAAGCATGGCTACAACACAGCACTTACACACATTTTTGTCAGTGTACCGTTCCACGCCAGCTCGAAGCGCTACTGACGGCAAGACCCCTGCTCATCTCTTCCTCGGAAGGCAAATGTTCACTCAACTGGACCTTCTGAAGCCAACGATACCAAGACCAACACGAATCAACGGTGCTCAAAACGCACAAATCAATAGACGTCACGGCGCTGTGCAAACGAAATTCGTCGCTGGAAATCCGGTTCTGGTCAAAGTTCACCAAGGGAATTCCATCAAGTGGATTCCGGGTCGGATCATCGAACCCAAAGGTAACGTGATGTACACCGTACTCCTGGACAACGGTCTACTCATCCGATCGCACATCAATCAACTGAAGGCCTGGTTCATCGAAACAGCAGCACCGGTTCCAACACCAAATTGTTGATGCTGTTGGACGATTTCGTTGTTCCAGTATCCGCAGCTGACCAAACAGAATCCTTGCTGAATGAAGACGATTCGGATGTTCCGAGTATGCCTCACCTCTGCAGTCACCTGAAGTTCCACCAACACGGACAAGACCAACCCGAAATCGCTGTCTGCCCAAGTGATTGAGCTCGTACGTTCGTTTTTGAAAAAGGGAGATGTGGTAGGACACGACCGAACGACCAATCAGAAGCCACTAGAATGCCGCAGCCCGCAGCATAATATCATCACGCTAGGAGTACCTGCTGGTATAAATACCACCACTAATGTGAAAGCTTATTCATTCAGTTTTCGCACTTGCTTGAATAAACAGTCTTAAGCGGGCTACAGACTACACAACATTTGTACAAATGCGATGAAATTCGATGAAATTTTGTCACTTTGAGCACGATTTGCATCGTGTGTGGCACTGCTTGAATGAGCGCCCAAACGGTTGGGGTAAAATCGGTCGGGATCGAAATATTTTGTACAAACCATCCTCCCAGCCGGGGTGGAGATGGTTTTTTTTTTGTTGCTGTTGCTGTTTTCGCCAGCAATCGTTTGTGTTCGCGTGAAATATGTTTGTATCGTGTGTGGGCGAGCATAGATCAAATAATCGTCGTGGAATCATAGAATTTGTACAGGCCAATTTGTGTAGTCTATGGCCCGCTTTAGTCTTGTCTTTTCATTCTTCAGGGAACACGACAGCAATGAGAACGGGTTCTAGAAAATATTTCAGCCGAAGACGGAGATATTATTTTTCCTGGGTTAGAATAGTAAGTATTTTGATGTGAAACGTTCACACACATTTTAATAGATTTTATGTGTTTATCAAAATAATTTGGCGATTATAAATTATACATTTTTTTCAACTTTCACAGAATTCACAAAGCTGCGTATTGGCACCGCTGGCAACCGTGGACCGAACAGCGACGCCGCCGAACCAGTGAGCGCGGCGAATTTCCGCCACATGTGTCAAAGTGACAGAATCGCCGGTCGATAGGCGCTAACGAATTTGGTACACCCGGGAACTTAGGTACCATTACTGGGGTGTGAGGGTTAGGGTCCAACACGCGTTCGGTGGTCATGGCCCTGAAATGCGGATGTGACCAGAGGGAGAGCGATCGCCAACTCGTTTTGCGCTTCGGTGGGTATAGACACGACTCGCAAAACGAGTAGATGCGCAAAGTGGTGGCCAATGGTGGGCCGATCACTTAGGGACTTGTTTTACACGTCAGTGTCTGAGAGGCACAGTTTGCCGGAGGTGTCAGGGTTCGACACGCTTTCGGGAATTGATGCGCCTGAACCGCGAGTGTGACCTGATGAGGGCGGTCTATAGCTCGATCTGCGCTTCGGGTGAGTCAAGCGCCCGACTTGAAGATTGAGTAGTTGCGCTGAGTGGTGACTCAAGTCAACACTACTTGTGAGTTCGAAGGAGTCTGAGTCCTACACGTGGCTTAGGGGGCTTACCCCCCCTACCCGCGTGTTTGAACAGAGAAAGTGTCGTCGACAACTCGCTTTGTGTTTACGGATTCCTGGACTGGACTCACAAAGTTAGTAGTTGCGCTGCGTGGGGACCTCATTCACACTATGAGATGTCGGGTCCTAACTCGTCAGAGGAGGGGCTGCGCATCGAGTTGTGTTAGAATGAGGTATTGCTGACAGAGGATTTGGAAACAGTTCGAGGTGGGAACAAAGGTCAGTGGCCCCAGGTGGACTTTATGGCGTAGGGGGTACAGTGTTCCTTAGCATTGTATCATGAGTCGTCCAATTGCACCCATGGACCCAGAGTAGCGAACTGGGGGGACGCGGTGGCTCGCCGCGCCTTAGAATGCAATCCGTAAAATGGATTTACCACCTGGGTTAACACCTAATAAAAAAAATAAAAAAAATACCGCTACGTGGGAAATCTCGGCCGAGAAGCTAGGGGTTTCGACCTCTTGATCGACTCACTGGAACAACAAGAATTGGTTGCGGCTGAGAGGTTGATTTATCGGACAGTGCAGAGGGAGAACCTGGAAAGAAGAACCTGAAACGCAGCAGTAAATTAATAAAGCTTTCACCTTTCGTCGATGAGCACGGGGTCATCAGGATGGAGTCGAGGATCAGCGCAGCAGCTTTCGTATCGTATGACGCTCGGAACCCTATCATTCTTCCCCCGAAACATAGACGGACGGAACTCCTGGTACAGTGGTACCACGAGAAATATTTGCATCGAAATTTTGGCACCGTGGTCAACGAGCTGCGACAGAAATACCACGTATCGTAACTGAAATCGGTCGTGCGTCGGATTGCGAAGGAATGCGCGCATTGTAGAGTCTACAATACCAAACCAGTCGTCCCTCGGATGAGTCCTCTTCCTGCGATAAGACTTAAATCATTTTGTCGCCCTTTTTCTTACGTCGGACTCGATTATTTCGGGCCAATGCTTATTCGACTGGGTCGCAGCACCGTGAAGAGATTAGTGGCGCTTTTCACATGTTTGACTGTGCAGGCGGTTCATCTGGAGGTAGTACACTCGATTCCAACGGTTTCCTGCCAGATGGCAGTGTGACGTTTCATCGGTCGACGAGGATCTCCGATCGAAATATACTAGGACAACGGGACGAACTTTTTGGGCACTCGGAACGAACTAGTTCGGGAAATCGAGGACATCAACCGAAAACTGGGAACAATCTTCACCAAGTCCGCTACGCAGTGGAATTTAATTCCACCTTCGGCACGCCACATGGGCGGAGCCTGGGAGCGGCTAGTTAGATCAGTGAAGACAGCATTCTACGCCATGTCCACTTCGAAGAACCCGAATGTTGCTGACGGAAAGGCTGGCAACCCTTCCTCAGTCGAGCAGAAAGCGTCACAAGGGACAACCAGCAGCGAATGAGATGGAATATGAAAAACAAACGTCACTCTTTCACTTTTTTCCTTCATCTGCGCGGATCACCACATTTGTTTTTTATGCCTAACATCAACCACATAATTCCAACGATATAGTGATAAGTAGATAAGTGAATTGGTTAGAACAGAATTGATATCGGTGAGATTTAGTTGAAAATTGTTAACTTTTCCTAAGTTTATCAGTTTGCTAAAATCGTTGTCATTCTTGTTCTCAAAAATCTACAATAAGTTATCCTACAATTCGTTACACTACAATTTGATAACCTATTATCTAAACCGAAATTTGTAAGTAAACATAAACATTATTCATTTCTTTTATTTACATAGTATTCCGTCTCACGACATAACTTGACGAACATAATTCCTAAAATTCACTCGGTCCATGGCAACCGTTCTCCAATTTCTCGGGGACCCCACGTTCGCCAGATCACGCTCCACTTGGTCTAACCACCTCGCTCGTTGCATTTGAAATAGTGATTATACCTAAAAATAAAACTATTTACAGTTGAAGCCTGTTCACACCGAACCTAACCTTGTTTGAGGCGTGACTTGCTGGAAGAAATCGGTTCCACCAACAATCGTTCCCAACTTCTAAAGAGAAGCCGGAACAACTCCTAACTCTCCCAGAGCCGGAATCAACACCGAACGAGGAGACATTTAGAACGCTGATGGTCGAAGCAGAATCGGTAGTTAACTCCAGATCCTTAACTTTTGTTTCGTTGGAGTCGGAGGATCAAGAAGCGCTGACGCCGAACCATTTCATTCTTCTGAGCTCCAGTGGAGTGGTGCAGCCGCAGACAAAAGCAGTGAAACCCAGACTCGCTACGCGCGACGATTACAAATACAGTCGTCATCTCACGGACGTTTCTTGGCATCGTTGGATTAAAGAATATCTCCCGGTCATTGCTCAACGCACGAAGTGGTTCGAAGAATCGAGATCACTACAACACGTAGATTTGTGTCGGTGGAAATTGTAAAAAACCGGGAGGTCGAATAAAAAACGCGTGGAATTTTATTTGATGATTTCTCGCAACTGGTATCGAGTCAATATACGTCACACAGAAGGTGTGTACGAAAATACATTGTAATGGTATGCGTTTATTGATTAGCGCAATCAGGGATGCCAGTTATCACAACAATTTGGTGGTTATTGTCGACGAGGCGGTTCGAAACGGATGCTTACGGGGCCGAATCATGAAGACGATCGAGGGTGGACGAGTTCGCCGAGCGGTGGTGCAAACTTTATCGGATCCGATAACAAGGCGTGCGTCGAAGATAGCGCTACTTGATGTGGTTGGTTGTAAGGCTCCGGAAGCAGACTCGCCTTACGGAAGGGGGAATGTTGCCGCGACTTCGACAGCCCACAGGGGCTAACTCTGAGGACACGATGCCAGAATGACTTTTCAAATGATAGAAAATTAGGAATAAGCGAAAATAGAATAATCACATTGAAAAAGTTGATGAGGCATTTTACACAGTTGTCGAAGCCTGCGGAGTGGACAATCTGATTTGTGCGTATACAATTTTACAACGGGTAAATTGCGTTAATTCGGTGATAAAAATTTGACTACCTGTAAGTACCACTACGGATTGAATTGCGACTGGAAATAATGAAGAGATAATGCGTTTTCGATCGTTCAGGCCACAGGTAGATCAGTGCGACAGAATTCATACCGGTGATAGTTTGTTGGTTAGGTTTCGCAGTTGTGAGTGCCGAAAAGCATAGAATAGTTGTTTTATCGATAAATAATTCCCTAACGTTTTGTTACGGCATAGATTGTCTCGGCATTTCGGATCGCTTAACTGATTGGAACGCTGGAATTATATTAGGACACTCGATGTAAGTTGAATCTTATCATTCTCTGTAAAACCTTTAATAAAAAGAATTATTAGCTTTTAGCTACATCCATCAAAATAGAGTTGCTCAAAAGAGTCCGAAAATCGTTCCAACAATGTTTAAATCCCCTCTTTCCAGCTACAACATTATGTGTCTCGTTTTTTCTAAGGCTTTTCAATTACGCAAATAATCCCAAACAATTCCATCCTATTCTGTAGGAAAACTATCCCTTTATCTAGCAAGGTTGTGAATAAAGGTACAATGGACTGCAATCTGAACTGGACACTTCACGTGAATCAAATTGCCGTGAAAGTGTTTAACACACTTCGCACCTTTTACCGTTTTGCACGATTTTAGGACACGACTTATTCGACAATTTTGAAATCAGGGTCCTAGATTTCATGTGGTATGGATACCAAAGCCTGTTACCCGACTATCTACAACAACATCTCCAAAGAGGGCAGCTTGAGAGATCCCGGAGCTTTATTATTCCCAGGCACACCACGTCGAGCAGGAAGAGTATCATGGTGAACGGTGTGATTAGTGACGTTGATTCTCCTGTGTAATACTTTCCTTGTACTATTCTTAACCTTATGTATTACCAAAGAAGGCTATCGTTACTCAATAAAATTACAATCACAATTTATCCACTTTCATTGATATATGTATCTGTAATTTTTCGGGTTTCTAGTTAATGTAATGTAAATGTTTCCACTTCTACGGAATTCTGTTTAAAAAAAGAATTTCAATATCAATGAAATTTAAAAATTCAGGTTCATTAAATAGTTTATCAGTTATCAAAGAGCGTATTGAAAAAAAAAAACCAAGTCAAACCGTAATTTCAGAAATACCTACGTTCCCTCTTTGTAAAAATGTATAATTGAGTATTGTTTCTGTAAGTAGTTTCTACTGAAAAATGAATAAATCACTCAAGGCTTCTCGGCAAGGTTGCCGAAGTCACAAAAAATCTGTAATTTCACAGAATTTAAAGAAAATTTTCATCACAGAGTCTGTGTTACAGAATGCAGAATTTTGAAATATTCACAGATTTCACAGAATTTTATAATTTTTAATGGATTCTTAAAATTTTAATATTTTTGGTCGAATTAAAATTTAGGTTGCTTAGGGGCTGTTCACTAATTACGTAAGCACATAGGGGGTGGGGGGGGGGGGGGGGGGGTTTCACATTTGCTTACTATCTCTTACTAGGGGGTATAGGGGGTTTCCAAAAATCTTACGTAAGAAATATTACCTTAAAAATTCATCACACCCACAGCCATACGAAACCATATTACTCAGGTTTTTTTACTCCCTACCTATTAGTTGGTTAATTTTGATGTTATGTTATTTATCTTTTAATGTCTTTGAATTATTGAAAAAAATTGCAAGTTCCATAAAATTTATAGAAAACCAATTCAAACCATCATATTTTTAAAATGACTTAATCCAGAAAAAATCTTTAAACATACATTTAAGGCGCTTCAAATAATGAATTTGTAGACAGTAATTATAGTGATAGACACTATCAACTCTAAATTTTACAAAAGATTTACCAAAAAATCCTAAAACTATATCGCTTACCGCTGGATGAGTCTGAGCTTTAAGGTTAGTTGACAACGTGATTGTTGTTAAAAAATTTTGCCCCATCTCTAGTAGTATAGAATGGTTTTTTTTAGATTTTTATGATTTTCAGGCAAAAAATACCTTGTGCTTACCTGATCTCTCTTTTTAAAATCGGAAGTCTAATTTTATATTGTTTATTTGATTGTGGAAATTTATTGAAAATTATTGTTTCCCCAAACATGCTACGCCTTGAAGAATATTTTCTTTAATAGTTATAGCATTTCCTCTGATGTTTTGTATAGATTGTGCTTTTCAAATACAGTTTTTTAAATTTTACTTAAAAAGTGCTGTGCTTTGCAGTCACATTTTTAATATTTTCAAGCTTTTTCTGAAAAAACGTGTAAATTTCTCAAAGAATAATAAACGTAAGATCTTACTAGGGGGGGAGGGGGGTTTTGAAAAATCTTACTTTGTCTTACCAGGGGGGAAGGGAGGGTTGAAAATTTCCAAAATCGTGCTTACGTAATTAGTGAACGGCCCCTTACTTTGAATAAGAAAAATTAGATGGGAATTTTTCCCAACTGAGGCCCTTGGAGCCAAAGGGGTATAAGTGCATTAAAGCTCATTCTGAGAAAACACGCTTTTAAATTGTTATGTTTGGCTATTTTCCATATATTTTTCAAGAATATTTTTCTTTCGGATGTAAAAGTATGTAAACAAAATTCTAAAAATCCGAAAAAATCATGAAATATAGCTTGAAATATGAAAAATCGTTTGGCATCACTAACTCAAAATCGATCATTTTGCCACTTATACCCTTTTTGCTCTGAGGGCGTCAACTGAAATGTTAAAAATTTTAATTTATCATGAATTTTCAACTAAATTTAAGGAAATTGCATCTCAGAAAACCATCACAGAATTCTTTAGTAAAATCATACAGAAAGTCTGAATTTATTTTCTCAAAAACACAGATTTCTTTCGGCAACCTCGGTCCTCCCACAGTCACTTTTTTAGTGTTCGTTTCGGCGAATAACATTATATTCAACAATTTAAACTCATCTTTAGAGAACTTGTTCATAGGATTTTCCCTTGTGTGACATTCTAGAGTAGAAATATCATCATAGAGACTCAGATTGTTGAAAATTTCGTATTCAAAACAAAGTAGGGGGAAGTCGTCTACTACCGGACACTTAAGGTTTTAAGGCGATAACTTCAAAAATAGATTTTTGTAAATATTGGTTATTCTACTGATTTGAAGAGTATCAATATTATGATTACTTAACTACATTAGAAAAAAAAATTAATTTAATACATATTCATGTGGTAAGAGAAATCATTTCATGTTAGTTTTCACTCATTTCCAAAAGTGTTGTCTATGGCCGGACACTACGAATTACTTCACCAAAGTTGTCACCAATGGCACAAAAACGTAGCAAAATGACTGAAATCACTTGTACAGGCCTTGTATGTACGTGTTTTCCAATACTGAACGTTCTATGAAGCCAGTCAAAAAAGTTTTTTTGACAAACTAGAATGAAACATTTGTTTCGAAAACAAAATTGAGAAAAATTGTCTATGACCGGACAGCAAAACCTTAAATTTCTCAGAGGACCAAAATAGTTTCGTTATTGAATCCTTATCTTCTGCTAACCATTTGAGGGTGCTAAAGAGATTGAAAAAACGAAAGTTTCAAGTTGAAATCATCTATAATTTTTAATATTTTCTTGTCCGGTCATAGACAAATCGCATTTTTTTTAATAATCCTAATATATCGTTTGAACTTCCGTTTTATTATCTTACATCTACTGTAGTCGAAAGATAACCAATCAACGATGTCGTTCATGTGCAGTTCAAATTTTACAAGCCGAAAAAACTGACCTCAATACAAATGCAAAGTTTAGGCGATCCTCTCCGTACTACTAGGCAAAAGTTTTAGATGCCTATCATTGGTTTACCTTTTCAGATTGGATTACCATATTTCTAACACCATATCAGGCTACTATTTACTTTATTTTCATGGTGTTAAAACATTATTAGGATATTGTGTTTTTGAAAAATCTAGGCGATGTCCGGCCATAGACGACTTCCCCCTATAACATGTTTGGGACAGATTTGCTAAGAACGGTTTATCTTAAATCTTAGATGTTAAATCATTAGTAGGAAACTGGTATTCCATGGTGTTAATGGTTGATTAAAGAAAAATACTTAGCTTTGGACCATTTCAGAAATCTCCTCGAACATTTTCCAGAAGGTCTCGAATCTTGTTAACCGCCAAATTTTCTCGTACCACAATCTCTGCCTGCATACTGGCTCAGCAGCCTTCCGCGACACGCAGATCATCTATTTATTTTCTTTCATGGATGTACAGCATCAACCATCACCAAGCAATTATCAGATACAATTGATTTCTTTTGTTACCATTTTAAAACACTTCATAAGCCATTATATGCACTCCCAATTCATTTTAATTTTCTTTAAAAATTCACTTTTTAGTATCTCTTTTAATGATGTTAAAGGCTATATGACGCCATATATGACGCCATTTTTGAAATTGATCAAATTCTGTTTGCTATCGAAATTCGAAAATCGATTCGAATCACATCATAATCAAAAATGGTGGACTCAAGCAGCGTATCAACAATAACACCCTTTTCACAGAGATAAAATTAATCAGTAAATAAACGCACAACTTTCATTCCATTTCTATACCTACATCATATTTATTTCCGGCGAGCGCGAAGCGCGAGAGAAAAATTTTAGCAACCCGCACATAACGATACCACAAAAACACTGAAAATAACATAATTATACCTACACGCAAAAATATCTTCACGACGTTTCTATGTGAAAAAGTTAATACCAACCATATTTTTATCAAAAATTTTTCACGTAACTTACGAATAAAACATGTAAACGCTCCCCTAATAAAAATAAAACAAGGGGGAAAAGTGCATACAGGTTGAATAAGAATTGGTGTTTCGAAAAGTCATCTAGAAACGTACATAAATTTTTATTTTGTTCCAAGTTTTTCCAAAACTCGCAGGAGGTCCAATAATGGATCGCATGATAGGCGCCGGTCCACAGCAATCGACAGAACAGTTTACCGGAGGAATACAAGAAACCTGGTATAGTGGAATGAATATGATCAAAACGCCAAAGGAACTTGGTGGACGATAATATCGCAACCTCCTATCAACAGCCAACGTCAAGTCCCAAACAAATGGCCAGTAAGAGAATTGTCGGCTGTACCAAACCTTCCTGTTTGCCAATGTATTGGAACAGCTGGACAAGATCGAAGAAATAAAAATGCTCGAATCATCGCGATAGGTTTAAAAAGACACGCATCCGGAGATTTTTGAGGAGTACATAGATGTGAATTGAATGACTTCTTTCTTTAATTTCAAATTTATTATTTCCACAGATCATCTAAAATTTTTTGTATTCCTGTATTCTAGGTTCGATGGAAGCATTGTTCATGTAGTCTAAAGGATGCAGTCCGTACCTACCGGCTTAAAGTAGACACACTGCTAATCCCTTTCTGTAGCATCAACTTTCGACAGGCTGTCACGACGCCGAATGCTTATGAAAAACTAAATTTAAGAATACCTTTATTCGACACAGAAAAAATTAAACTCGTTAAAAGTGTTAAGGCAATTCATTGTATGGCCATCCACCAACATGCTCTTATTGTGGTGTCTCTTTAAATGTTCAACGTATTATTATAGGTTACTAGGAAATTTGAAAAAAAATAAACATATCAGGAACTATTTACGAAGTTTAGATCAACGATACGGAAAAAGAAAAAAATGAGATCCTATTTGTAAAAGAAGGGGTCCGGGTATGTTGTACGCGTTGCATTG
The DNA here is from genome assembly GCF_029784155.1 of Uranotaenia lowii. Lineage (NCBI taxonomy): Eukaryota > Metazoa > Arthropoda > Insecta > Diptera > Culicidae > Uranotaenia > Uranotaenia lowii. Next base: position 116,777,752 of record NC_073691.1, on the reverse strand, counting down.
GAGATTTGTCGAACTTAATCTAAAAATGCATGTGAGGACATATATCGAAGCATGTGCATTCGAGAGCCGCAGAAACTGCGGTGAATCCGTACATGGTGAATAACCAACATACATACATACCTACGAACAATTGTTTAGGTTTCCCAGTTTTTTTCGAATTAATCGATCCGTATTTCGCCATCAATTTGGGAGCTAGGCTGCAAAGCAACTGTCGACCGGTGTCTAGCTCGTTTTGAGGCACAAAAAAATAAGTTTTCATAACTACTATTTGGGTTCACTGATTACAGTTGTGTTGCTTCATTTGTACTTGCACTCCAACTATCCAGAACCTCAATTGCATTACATCAGCATAAAAAAATTCAAGCCACTGAATATATAGGTATCAATTGATTGTGGTTTTTACCTGAAATGGAACGTAAGCAGCACGTCCCTAAGTTCGCCGTTACACTTTTGGTCACAGCTATACAGATAACACAGATTAAGATTGATCGACTGGAAATCGAGTAGTCCAGTAATTTTGATTCGTGGTAGTTCGTTTTTTAATACTGCCACTCCTGCCATGAATCTTCTCATTCATTCAATTGGCCCACGTTCGGTAGCAGGCCTTGCTGATGCTTTGTACCGCCGTGTGATGGTCAGCTGTTTCACAAGCCGTACAGGAAAGCATTTTTGTTTAAAATTCTCAATGTCTGCAAGAAAATTGAAAGAGATTAGTATCCGGAGAAGAGGATTACAGATTAAAGTTTAATTCTTACCTGGAATCACTAGGACAGTTTCCAGTTCGAAGATAAAGAAACGTCTTGATTACTTTAGGTATTGAGAAATTGCGGCTCGATGGGTTGGAGCAAGTTTCCGAAT
>NC_073691.1:116708281-116776394 GCF_029784155.1 Uranotaenia lowii | reverse complement strand
ATTTGGTCTGTCTTGAAGGAGCTGTGGACGTGAGCGACGTACTGGAAGTTCCGGATTTGGCGACAAACCTGTTGTCTGTTGGAAGGATTTGCGAAAAAGGCTTCACGGTTGTTTTCACAAAAGACGACTGCAAAGCTCTCAACAAAAATGGCCAGATTTTTGTTTCGGGAACTGCTGATGGAGGATTATACCGGCTGAATCGGAAAGCACCGAAGGCGTTTTTATGCAATGATTTAGATCTTTGGCATAAAAGACTTGGTCATTTGAACGTGCACAGTCTCAAGCAGCTTCAAAACGTCTCAACGGGAATGCAGCTCAATGGGTCATCGTTTGCTGGTTGTATGGAGTGCATCGAAGGAAAACAAGCTAGAGCATCGTTTCCGACTAGCACGACGAGGGCACGAGAGCGTTTAGAACTAGTACACTCTGATTTGTGTGGTCCATTCGAGATTCCGTCGCTGGGAGGATGCAGGTATTTCATCAGTTTCATCGATGATGCTACGAGGAAGCTTTTCGTTTACAATTTGGAGACGAAAAATCAAGCCGTTGAAGCGTTCCAGAATTTCAAAGCTTTGGTTGAGCGCCAGACTGGTCTCAAGCTAAAAGTGTTGAGAAGCGATAATGGCCGTGAATATGTGAACTCAACTTTCAAGCGAATTCTAGAACGTGAAGGTATCCGACATCAGAAGACCTGCCCGTATACGCCGGAACAAAATGGAGTGGCCGAGAGAATGAATCGAACAATTCTCGAGAAGGTTCGCTGTATGCTCAACGAGGCGAAGTTACCGAAGGAGTTTTGGGCTGAGGCTGTGAACACGGCAGCCTATATCATCAACCGTTGCCCGACACGTGTGCTGAATGGTGTTACGCCCCAAGAAGCCTGGACAGGATCGAAGCCCGACTTGAGCAAGTTGAAGGTGTTTGGTTCGACTGCGATGGTTCACGAGCCAAAACAACGAAGAAAGAAGCTGGATCCGAAATCAAAGCGATGTGTGTTCCTTGGCTATGCTGACGATACCAAAGGCTTCAGGGTATACAATCCTAAAATTCAAGACGTCGTTATAAGTCGAGATGTGGTTATTTTCCATGAAGGTCGATGTGAAGGATTGAAGGACAAGCGACATGAACCGGTCAATTTCTTGGAAATTGTCTTTCCTGCGCCAGCTGTGACGGTCGTTGAGGCAACTATGCCTCAAGTTTCGGAAGAACCTTCAAGCTCGTCAGCAGAAAACGATTTTTTGCAGCATCCGGTGGCAGATCGCGCGCTCCCACCGCAATCTGGTAGACCTGCTGAAAAAGAGCATGAGTTTAGGCGCAGCGGTCGGGAGCGCAGGTACCCAGGCAAGTATAACGATTACATTTCTTATTCGACTTATACTGGCCAAAATGTCTCCCCACCAACGCAGACGACCGAATGTTTGGACGATCCTACGAGCTACGAAGAGGTACTCGGTCGGCCGGACCGTGAGCTGTGGATTGCGGCGATGTGTGAGGAAATTGCAGCACTCGAATCCAACAACACGTGGGTGCTCGAGGATCTACCAAAAGGGCAGAAGGCGATAAAAAACAAATGGGTGTTCAAAACCAAACGTGGAGCCAGCGGAGAGGTCGAGCGGTACAAAGCACGGTTGGTCGTTAAGGGGTGCTCTCAGCGACCAGGCATCGATTTTGACGAGGTGTACGCTCCAGTCGTACGGTATTCCACGATCCGATTCTTGATGGCGATGGCGGTGAAACACGGTCTGCAAATTGAGCAAATGGATGCGGTTACGGCATTTTTGCAAGGCGAGCTGAAGGACGAGGTGCTGTTTATGGAGCAACCCGAAGGTTTCGGCGGCAATCGGAGGAAAGTTTGCAGACTCCGTAAGGCGATGTATGGTCTCAAACAGTCCAGTAGGGTCTGGAACAACCAGCTGGACCAGGCGTTACAAGAATTCGGATTGACGCAATCGAAGGTGGATACGTGTCTCTATTACCAGGCCACGGAAGGAAAGATGCTTTTCGTCACGATATACGTCGACGATTTTCTAATCTTTACCAACGATGATCGGGCGAAACAGCATTTGAAGAGGTTCCTGTGTCATCAATTCCGGATGAAGGATTTGGGTATCGCTAAATACTGTCTCGGAGTTCGGATCAATCGAGATTTGGAGGCAGGAGAAATTACCCTGGATCAAGAAACCTACATTAAAGATGTTCTCAATCGGTTCAAAATGATGGATTGTCATCCAGCTAGTACACCGTTCGAGGCAAGCGAGAAATTGGACAAGTCGATGGTACCAAGCACACCCGAGGAGCAAGACGAAATGAAAAATACACCGTATAAGGAGGCAGTAGGTTGTCTTCTATACCTTTCTCAAGCAACAAGACCCGATATTTCGTATGCAGTGAACGTGGTAAGCCAATTTTGCCACAATCCTGGCAGAAAGCACTGGACGGCGGTGAAGCGGATTTTCCGTTATCTCAAGGGAACAACAGGAAGTCGACTTTGTTACCGGAGAGATGGCAATGCTGACATTGTTGGCTACACCGATGCAGATTGGGGAGGAGATTTGGATACCAGGCGATCCACAACCGGTTACGTTTTTGTGCTGCAAGGTGGTGCAATTTCCTGGAGTGTGAAGAAACAACCAACGGTCGCCCTTTCCTCGTGTGAAGCGGAACTGATGGCTTTGGCGAAAACTGTTCAGGAAGCATTGTGGTGGCGGAACCTGCTGTGGATGATTTGTGGAGCAACGAAGTTGAAGGTATACTGCGATAATCAATCTGCACTGTGTCTGGCCAAAAATGGTGCATATAACCCGAGGACGAAACACATGGACATCAGATACCATTTTGTCAACGATGCTATCACCAGCGGAGCGATTGATGTACAATACATCAACACGAAACATCAGGCAGCCGACGGATTCACCAAACCACTTTCATCAACCAAAATCTCGGACCAGAAGATTTTGATCGGGATCTTGGATTAGGGAGGAGTGCTGGAGTCGAAGTAATCCAGATATAATTAAAGAAGATCGAGGCAATCATAGACTTTAAGTTCAGTGAAAATAAATTTAGTTCATAACTGCTATTCAAACCTACAAGACGCGTTTCCTTATCACAAGCGTAATTCCCATACTTTTCTATTCGAGTAATCATTGTGTAAACCGTATAATTTATGGTTTGTGAATACGGAATTCATGGTTTTTTCACCATACTTTTCTATTCGGGTTCGCTGCTAGATTCCCCGGCAGAAAACGCTCACTGAAAATCAAAAACACCCAAACTTGAGAACTGCCACCCCGCAAACCCGAGTTCATGAGGACCGAAAAAAGTGATCAAATAGTGATAGAACGAAAAAAATAACTTTGAAGCAGTGGTTGTATTTGGATGAGAATGAATTGATCAACCTTCTCTCGCTCAACGCTTTACTCGGAAGCAAAGGTTGCTTTGATGCAGCGAAAACGACAAAACCGATGATGCATACGCTCTCAACATAGCCCGCCTTCACGAAGCAATATACATTCGAGGCAGCGAATCCAAAAAACTAAACGAATGGCTCTCACTCATCTCCTGTTACATTCTTGAAGGAACCGAATTCAAAAGGCACAGCAAACCCGAGATATGTGCCTGGATCGAATACCCAAGGTTTTTCTGCTATTGCTATTATTGCACAGTAACCGCACGCAGGCACCAAGTGTTTTTTTCCTCCCCCGTCCTTGCTTCATACGTTGCGGGCCTTTTTTTATTAGTTGATCACCCAGGTGGTAAATCCTTTTTACGGATTGCATTCCAAGGCACGGCGAGCCACCGAGTCCCCCCCAGTATGCTACTCTGGGTCCATGGGTGCAATTGGACGACTCATGATACTATGTACCCCTACGACATAAAGTCCACCTGGGGCCTCTGGCCATAATTCCCATCCGGACCTGCAACGAAGGCTGTACCCAAGATGGGAGACCAAGTCCGCGCTTAAGCGCTCATCGGCAAACTCCAGTTCGATTCAAACTCCAGCATATATACCCTGCCTCTTGTTACGATTCAAGACTAAGGATCTCTCCTCTAACGACTTGAGATCCGGCCTTTACTCGCAACTCGAGACTAGCTTGGTTCCCACGAAAAACGTGCGCTCCGCTTCTGTTCGAGACCACTGCAAGAGACCAATGACCTCTCCTCTAACGACTTGAGGTCTTGGCTCCGCCTGGCTTGGCTCGAGGCCCTCTCCTCTTTGCCCGTCCGTGTGCCGGTCGAGAGCAGCTTATCCTGGACACGCGCCTGTCACAGCACACGTCCGGGGCTTTACGAAAAACTACTCGGATGATTCCCGGTGAAGAATTCATCCTACACCGACTCAGATGACTCACCCGCCGACGACGTGAAGTCGCCCTACCCGAGAGTATTTCGCGGCGTAAATACTCTTCCCCCTACGAGTTCGACTACGAAGAAGGTCTAGTCTTATCCCCGCAGCCTCCCTCGTAGGGAGCGCGTTCTACTCAGATACTCCGCGGCGGTGGAGGTATCCTACACAACGATCGCGACGTACCTAAACAGCTCGGCATACGCAGAAGGTAAAGTCTTATCTTTGTATGCTTTACTGCTAGGATCGGACGCACACTACTCGAATGCCCCCCGCCGAAAGGACATTCTACTCCGACCGTGGTCCGGTCTTCCTCCTCCCTTTTTGGCTGGCAACCCTAGGGTTTTTGCCCGCCGTGTGCCGAATCGAGAGCAGCTTATCCTAGACTCACGCCTGTCACAGCACACGTACGGGTCTTAGACGCTTGCGACTCAGATGAATCCCGACGGTGATGTCATCCTACCCGACTCGAGTGGCTCATCCGACGGCGACGTGAGACCACTCTACCCGAGAGTACTCCGCGACGTGAATACTCTTCCCCCTACGAGTTCGACTGCGAAGAAGGTCTTGTCTTATCCCCACAGCCTCCGTCGCAGAGGGCGCGTTCGACTCGGATACTCCGCGACGATAACAATGGAGGTATCCTACACACAGACGCGCGACGTACCTAGCAGCTCGGCATACGCAGAAGGTAAAGTCTTATCTTTGTATGCTTTACTGCCAGGGTCGGACGCACACTACTCAGGTGCTCCCCGACGAAGGAGTCACCCTACACCGATCGCGGACTGGTGCTGGTTCCAACTCCTCTGAAGGGCAGTCATGATCCGGGTGAACCCATCGCTGACCATGCGCCAAATGTTGGCGTCCTCGCACATCCTCAGCACGATGTTGTCGGCTGTCGTGTCTGGTCCGCAGACGACAAGCATGTTAGCACGTACCTCTTCGAACCTTGGACAGCTGAACACTACGTGCTCTGGCGTCTCTATTATGTCTCCGCAGGTTAGACAGGATGGCGAAGCCACGTGTCCAAACCGATGGTGGTACTGCATGAAACATCCGTGACCAGTCAGGAACTGTGTCATGCAAAAGTCCACCTCACCATGTCTTCGATCCATCCAGGATCCGATATTAGGGATCAAGCGATGGGTCCACCGGCCACGTTCCGAGCTGTCCCACTGGTGCTGCCAGTTGGACAGCGAGGTCTCTCTGGCGTGTTTCCGCACGTTGGGCATGTGCCTGTTCTCGTAGCAGAAGGCATCTTCCTCTAGCAAGACCGAGATGGGCATGGCCCCCGCCACAACATCAGCAGCTACCGAGGACACCGTTCGGTATGCGCTGATTACACGCAGGTTCATCAGCCGCTGCACACTGCAGAGCTTTTGCAGATTGCACTGCCTGCTCAAGGCTGCCTTCCAGACTGCCACTTCATAACGCAGAATGGACGAGGTCACACTCGCCAGGACCCTCCTTCTGCTGCAGCGGATCGCCGAGTTGTTCGACATGGCCCGTGAGAGGGCTGCTGTCGCCATTGCCGCTCTTTTGCAGGCGTAGTCGACGTGGGCCGTAAAGCTCAGCCGGTCGTCGATCATCACCCCCAGGTATTTTACCGCACGCTTGGACTCAATTGCGCACGGTCCAACTGCGATCGTCCCTGATTGTGCTGAAATCAGGTTGGTGATCAGCACCATCTCGGTCTTGTGGTGAGCCAGGCGTAGGCTCTTGGAGCGCATCCAGTTTTCCACCTTCTCAATAGCTACTGTGGCGAGTAGCTGGACTTCCTCCGTTGACGGGCCCGATGCCAGGAGAACTATGTCGTCGGCGAATCCCACAAGTCTCACTCCTGTGGGGAGACGCAGTCTCAGCAGTTCGTCGTAGACGATGTTCCACAATACCGGGCCAAGTATCGATCCTTTTGGAACCCCTGCCGAGACTCTCACTGTTTCCAGTCCCTCGCTGGTCATATACTGTAGTTGGCGGTCACGGAAGTAACACTCCACCATCCTACAGATATATGCCGGACGCAATCGCTGCCCAACTGACGCTGTTAAACGCGTTCTTGACGTCGAGAGTGACCACTGCGCAGAACCGATCTCCTCTCCGTTTCTTCAACCTGGCTTCATCTGCCCTTTCGATGACCAGTCGAATGGCATCCCGTGCTACGACCTTTCTGGAAACCGAACTGTTTGTCGGAAAGGTCGTTCGCACCTTCGGTGTAGAGCTGGATCCTACTCTGTAACACCTTTTTCATAACCTTGCCAGCAGTGTCCAGAAGACATATCGGGCGATACGCTGATGGTTCACCAGGTGGCTTGCCCGGTTTTGGCAGGAGCACCAATCGCTGCCGCTTCCACACATCTGGGAAGACCCTATCATCCACATACTGTTGCAGTGAAGACCGGAACATTTCGGGATGTTCCATGAGCGCAGCCTTCACTGCCACATTAGGGATGCCATCCGGACCCGGAGCTTTGTTCAGCTGAAGGGACTTAGCGATGTCGCGCAGTTCCTCCAGTGAAATCTGCTCCTCTGCGCTCGTATCCCAGTCGAATGGGACCCTCGGCCATGTCACTACCTCGTGCTGTGGGAACAGCTCGTTAACGATCTCACGCAGTTTTATCGGACACGATTCCTGTGGCGCACCACCGCTCCGCGTTTTGGCCATGACAATCCTGTAAGCGTCGCCCCAGGGGTTGTCGTTGGCGTCCTCGCAGAGTTGCCTGAATCGTGCCTTTTTACTCGCCTTAATTGCCCTGCAGAGGGCAGACCCCGCAATTGCGTAGGGTACTCTCCGCTCCGCTCTCGCTGACGGGGACCTCGCTCTCTGCTTATGTCACCTAGCCCGTAGGCAGCTAGTACGCAGGTCTGCGATTTCCGCCGTCCACCAGTAGACGGGTTGTCGAGTGTCCTTCCGCTTCGCCCTCCTTGTCATCGCAGCGTCGCATGCGCATGCGAGTACCCTCGCTAGGTCTTCCGCGGACAGGTTTTCCAAGGTCCGCTCCCAGTTTAACACCTCGACAAAGACATTCTGGCTAATTGTGTTGTCTTTCAGAGACGTGCTCCTGTTGTCGTACCTCTTCTACCTGCCCGCGAACTTGTGCCCACACGATAACGGATCGCGAAGTGATCGCTATCGGTGAACACGTCGCTTACTCTCCAGACGCTCGTCCAGCCCGGACTGCTGAAGGTGACGTCGATGATGGACTCGCTCCCATTCCTGTGGTAGGTCCTCGTGTTGCCTACATTCCCCAGGTCAACGTCTAGCTTTGCCAGGGCTTCCAGTAAAAGTTGTCCCCTGGGGTTTGTAAGGCGACTACCCCATTCTACGGCCCACGCATTGAAGTCCCCGCCTATGACAACGGGGCTCCGACCCGTGAGACCATCGACGATTTTGTCCATCATGACGCCGAATCTCTCCAGAGACCACCGCGGGGGGGGGGGGGGGCGTAGCAGCTACAGACGAAGATCCCGTTGACCTTGGCTATAACGAAGCCTTCCTCACCAGCGGAAACCACCTCTTGTATGGGGTATCTTCCTGTAACCCATATCGCGGCCAGTTTGGCTCTATCGGTTACTCAATTGCTGCCATCCGTGGTCCTACGATACGGGTCTGCTACTAACGCCAGGTCCAACTTTTCCTCAAACGCCAACTGCCACAACAGCTGGTGTGCTGAGTGGCAGTGGTTGAGGTTGAGCTGAACCGCTTCTATCCCCGCGAAGGTGCAGCCGACGCCTTTTGAAAGGCGGGGCACCTAGGGTTGCAGCCCTGTGTCCTCCACCGCAGTGGAGACACTTTGCGTCTTTGGTGCAGCTAGCCGCCTCCAGCTTCGCCGCACCGCCAACACAACCCGCTCCTATCAGCGCCCTTGCACGCAAAAGACTTGTGCCCATATTCGACACACCTGAAGCACCTTTCCGGTTGCTGGGGGATGGCTATCTGGCAGATAGACCAACCCACCTTTAGCCGCCCACACTTGAGTGCGGCGTTTGCTGCCGCAACCGGGAGCTTCACAAAGGCCACCTGTGTCCCAGATCTGGGAGGGCCTTCACGCATCCTGACCGAGATCTGGTCAGTCTCGATCTTGCACAGATCCCTCAGCGCGTTTTGCACCTCAACATCCGTGGCTATCTCGTCAAGATTTTTCACCCTGACGGTAACCGTGGTGCTGAGGGCACGGATTTCTGCAGCTCCCCCCACAATCTCTTGCGTGAGGGCGCTATACTCCGAGCTCTTGATCTGGGAGCCGCGTCGAAGCTCGAGGATCATCTCGCCGGAACGAGAATTCAAATTTAGATAAAAATAATAACAATACCAAAAATAAACAATTGAAAAGAAAAGGGTTTTCTTACACCGTTTGTCACTCATGTTCAACACAAAAACTGAAAAAATGACTGATAAACAAAATTTTGGAAACATATTACAAATGAATGTTTAAAATTTTCGATAAGTCAAGAAAGTAAGAAATAAATTAGTTTCAAAAGAATTTTTTAACAAATTTAAAATTTAAAAATATCTGAACTCTTTAACTAAATGTGCAATCTTGTACAAAACTTACCATGAATAGATGTTGGGAAAATGATAATAATTGTTAATTTTTATTCATCTAAATTTGGAATTCTTTTCTTCATTTTCAACTGGAAGTTGAGTGAGAAATTTCGCTATTATTTTTTAATTTGAACAAAAAATATTTAATCACGATTTAAAATGTGAATTACCGATTACTGAATAAGAAATGAATTTTGAACAGAATTTATTCAATGTGTGATGGTTTAATTTAATTTTATAAAAAGAAGAATATATTTACACCCATAGAAGAGGTTGCAAAAATCCAATGCCTATTTAGCATATCTCTGTGCCGATAATGCGCTGAAATGTGCACTGTGCCGAAGACGATATGTTTGAAAAACCGTAATTGGCATAAGGACTCGGCTCCCAACCAACATGATGCATGGCCACTACATTCAAGCGAAACAAGAAAAACATTTTATGGCCTTTCCTTCCTATTCGATAATTCATCCCAGAAACGAGAAAAAAAAAATTAAAAACACGGCGCCGAAGGGAGAGTCGAACTCACATTACCAGCTATATCGTCTTGCTAGTCCGACATCTGAACCAGTGTACCAGGGATATTTGTCATAGGCTTTCTGCCACCGATCAATCACAAAAACGCACAACAGTGGCTTCCTGGCGTTTGGCCTCCTTTCAAGGCATTGCTTTGTCTTTCGATGGAAACGGGAAAGGGAACGGTATTGAAGGAACGGGAAACCCATTGAATGAGAACTGTGCTTTGCTTACAGCCTGCTATTACATACACACGCTACATATACACAGCTGCCAAAGCCGGGCAGCTTGGCCGGTGGAAGAAATATTTTTGTTGTTGCTTTTTCTACACACCGGCTCAGGCGGATTGAATAGATAGAAGCAATTATTATGGAGGCATCACCGTGGTCAAAGCCACAAAATAAAGAGAGCAAATTTAATGGAATTTTGTTTATATTGGCGACATTTTTAAGTGGCAACACCCATATTCCCCTTTCATAGTCGTGTACTTACGGCTCGCCTTTCACAATTCGCAGTATGCCTACGTCGAACGAGGACCTTCTTTCTTCGGGGGTTTGCTTGGTGACTTGGCGTCGAGGCCTGAAGAAGCCGACCGTGCACGCCTGCCGCGAAGCGGCCGTCTTCGCCGGAACTGGTAGCCCGACACCGCTTGAGCCGCCGTAGAAGAATGCCGGAATCTGCTGCCTTTGGGCGCAGACCACCCTTTAAGAAAGCGCAGTCGGAGCTGGTCGCCCGACGCCGCTTGAGTCGCTGGAAAAGAATTCCGGAATCTGCTGCCTTTGGGCGCAGTACACCCTTTTGAAAGCGCAGTCGGAGCTGGTTGCCCGACGCCGCTTGAGCCGCTGGAAACGAATTCCGGATTCTGCTGCCTTTGGGCGCAGTACACCCTTTTGAAAGCGCAGTCGGGGCTGGTCGCCCGACGCCGCTTGAGCAGCTGGAAACGAATTCCGGATTCTGCTGCCTTTGGGTGCAGTACACCCTTTTGAAAGCGCAGTCGGAGCTGATCGCCCGACGCCGCTGGAAACGAATTCCGGATTCTGCTGCCTTTGGGCGCAGTACACCCTTTTGAAAGCGCAGTCGGAGCTGGTTGCCCGACGCCGCTTGTGCCACGGGAGATGCACGCCGGAATGTATTTTGCTCAGAGCCGCTGTCGGAGCGGGTTGCCCGACGAAGCTTGTGCCACGGGAGATGCACGCCGGAATGTATTTTGCTCAGAGCCGCTGTCGGAGCGGGTTGCCCGACGAAGCTTGTGCCACGGGAGATGCACGCCGGAATGTATTTTGCTCAGAGCCGCTGTCGGAGCGGGTTGCCCGACGAAGCTTGTGCCACGGGGCGCAGCACAGTGGTCCAATTCTCAAAAAAGCTGGCAAAAAGTATGTTTTCAACAATTTTTGCTCTGAAACCTTTCAAAACTGTTCAATAATCATAATTTCACAAAAAATAACATATTATTTTCATATTTTCTTTTAAATTTCTTTTTTTATTGTAAGAATTCGAAAAAGTTAATTTATTCTAATATCTCAGTAAGTAAATTCTTCACTCAGAAAAATACTATTATGCATGCCATAAGATTCTCTTATGAAGTGGCGCCATAAGAAAAATCAATGAAACTCATAAGATTGTCTTATAACGCGAATGAATTCTGAAGATGAACACCTAATCCAATGAGGGTTTGTAGCTTTTCATAAGATGCTCTTATGGAAACAGAAAGTCAATTCTAATAAGAATAATTAATGATATTTTACGTTGAAAAGATTCACTTTATTGTTTTCCGAATTTGTTTCAAATAAAATCATTCAAAGTGTTATCAGCAGCACATCAACACCTCGGCTCCAACAAAGATTTTTTTCGCCGCATCCGATTCTTCGACCTTCCGTTTTTAGCCGGTCAGCATACTGAAAGTAAACAAAAAATAATATATTTTAGTTTACAAATATATTAAGCATTTACAACAAAAACATCAACTCAAACTTACCAATCAGAAAGATCACAATGACATTCAACTGTTAAGGGAAACTTATAACTAACAATCGAAAGCTTCGTACCGCTAGACGATGAAAAACTTGACAGAATGAATGAATGTGTTCATTATATTTTCACAATGCCCTTTCTTCTATTTTTCATAAGATGTTCATATAAAAACTGAAGGAATTTCATAAGACTCTTATGAAACACAATATTACACTCTAAAACGCGGTTCATAAGACGCATCTTATGAAAATTATAATAAGAATTTGCATGAGTGTTGTATTAAAATTTTCCTACAGATTGCTGCAAAATCTATCACATCCTGGGAAGGTTAATTGCATCTAAAATTATCTCAAAATTACAACACATATGAAATTAAATCAATAATGATTGACCTGACAACGCTCAAGTACCGATCACTTTTTTTTAAATTTTTCATTAATTAACGAGTCAATATAGAAATTTTATGATAGATGAGAATTGTTCAACAATTTCGGCACTACTGATAAAAATTTTGAAATTAAGGTTTGTTAGCTTTTTTTTCTTAAATGATCATTTATTAAATCAATGGTTGTTTTAACACAAAACACTTAATTTACATTTAAAACGAGAAATACAAGCTTTTTGCTTAATATTTTCTAAACTTTTGATTTTACTTTTAATATTTATTTTTAAATTTATTCCATATTTCATATTTTTAAAATAATACCAAAAAAGTTTCTAACAATTTTTAAAGTTTCAATTGGTTCTCATGAATATTGAACAGCAAAAAAGGTTCTATGATTTGAACAATAATCCGAAGAATATTTGAGAAACCGTAATTTAATTATGTTTTGGGAGTTTTCCTAATAGTAAAAATACCACAGAAATTTACACTGATAGTGCTTCAAAATATGAAAAGGGTGTTCTATGAATAGATTTTTGAGAAAAATCAACCTAGAGTTTCAATTAAATATCAATTTAGTTCGTGATCCGGGAGGTTATAGGCTTAGAAGTCGAATTTGATGAAAAAAGTTGTTCAACTCTTTGACGTCGTTCTCCAAAAATGGCAAAAAAAGGCAGCCCAATTTGCCATATTTTGTAGCCCAGAAATGTGGGAATCTATCCAACGTAAAATTAGAGTGGAGTTATGTGGAGTTTTTTTAAATCTCTAGTTAAAGTTATAAAATTTAAAATATTTATCGTTTTTTGCAACTAAATTCCATATTACAAATTTCAACTTTATTCCAAATCACAAATTTTTATTAGATAAAGTGTAAAATATGTTTAACAAAAATATAAAAATAATTGCAAAGCAATATATATTCGCGATTTGAATATCTATTCGTTTTACAATGTAAGCAAATCTTTGCGAATTTTTCAAAAAATATTCAATCTTTTCTCAGCATTTCTTTGAGAACTCCGAAACGGGTAAACTTAAGACTATCATTTTCATGGTTTCATTTAGCTTGAAAATGCCGGAACACGACGAAATATTTGGATAGATATTAATGAGCGCTTCAAAAATCGACTTTCTGCCAGCTTTTCTGGGTTTTGGACCACTGTGCGCAGACCACCCTTTTCGAAAGGCGGCATCCATAAATTACGTAACGCAAAAAATGCACTTTTTTTACCCCCTCCCCCCCGTATGTCACAAATCGTCACGCTTGGACGTACCCCCCTATAAACATTACGTAACGCTGATAATTACCCCCCCCCATCTTTTAATTTTTTTTTGAATAATGGTTTTCGATGGTAAGAAAAGATTTTAATATAAAATTTATTAACGTTCTCCGAAACGGAATTTATATCTATTCAAATCGCTTTTTAGTACTCATTGATGATAACTCTCTGATAAAATAATATGACTGTCTTATTACTAGTTGTTCTGTGTAAAATAATAAAATTACCGTCTTAAGGTTGAATAGAGTAATTGGGGGTAAATGTACATATCTAATATTTGGTTTTCTAGCGATTATTTCTTGGATATCCAATACACAGTTTAAGAAGTCTATTTCAGAATCATTAAAAAGGGCAGGTTACAAACTAGTTTAATCATATTGAAGCTTACAAATTTTAAACTGATTCTGGTGGGCTTATAATTCTGCAAAAATTGCATGACATCATAATAGCTGCGATTAAACTGAAATTTTTAAGGAAAAAATCGTTACGTAACGATGAGCATACCTCCCCCCCTCCCCTATGTCACAATTCGTAACGCTCGAGCTTACTCCCTCCCCCCCTAGGTGCGTTACGTAATAAATGGATGCCCCCAAAGCGCAGTCGTAGCTGGTAGCCCGACGGAGCTTGTGCCACGGGAGATGCACGCTGGAGTTGGTGCCACCGATGCAGTGCTCGCAACAGCCTTGGGACCCGGCGAGGAATTCTCTAAAAAGAAAATGGGGGGAAAAGGGTAAATTATAAATTGTTTGCGACTTCGCTCAAATATCGTATCCGAAAATAATCAAAAATATTAAATGTAACACAACATTGCTGCTTTGGTAGAAATTTTCATGGATCATGACAGGGATCCATGAAAATTTCTTACCTCTCTATGAATTCGATGGAGTTAAACGACTTCTTTCCGATTCAATCTCGGAAGCAATACACCTTTCAGATAGGTGTCTACAGCTCAATAAACAAACTCAATACAAACGGTACTCAAAACCAACTAATCTTGGCAAATATCCAAATACAAATACAACTCTAAGCCATCAAATCATGGCAGATTGTGTCGGTAGGCACCAGCAGATCTGGCAAATTTGCGAAAAATCAACAATATTACTCTCACTTCAGCAGCTTACAAATATCCTAGATCTAATAGCCATTGTAATGAAGAATGACTGAGATCTTACGAGTAGGACTTAACAAAACAAAGCTAGGCGGTACTGGTATACTGGTTAAACGAAGCAACAGAAGTCTAGGGAAAAGAGGGATTTAGTCCTCTAAGTTACGAAGAGCCCAAGATAGAGGTTTTACCGCGCCTCCAGATCGCGTTCCTTTTGACTTGTCTTGGCAACCCCCTTTGACAACTGTGCATGATCCTTAACATACGATTTTAATGCGATTTCGCATTTATAGAAGACAGTTTTACTGTCGGCACTTATTCTAAACGATGCTCTATTGTGTATTAATGGCTTTGACTGTAGTAGGTCTTTTGGCTTTTATAGGGGATGTTGGGAGATTGTTTTTTGTTTCAACGACCAATTTCTTGATCGGGAGTCTTAATCGGGAAGTATTAATCGGGTGTTTGTTGGCAGAAGATATAGTCTTGATCGGGTAAGTCTTAATCGGGTCGTCTTAATCGGGTGGTTTTGATTGGGTAGTCTTGATCGGGTGGACTTGATCGGGTGGTCTTGATTGGGTGGTCTTTATCGGGTAGTAGTAATTGGGAGTTCATGATTGGTTGAAGGTTGTCTCTATCGGGTAGTCTTATCGGGTTGTCGTAATCGGGATGTTTATAGATGTCACTATTCGGTTTCTCTTTCATCCAGGATGCTTGGTCGAATTATGGTCCTCCGGACTAGGAGAAAGTCAAAAGGAATCTTGCAACCTCTTTCAAACAACACTGGGCGTTGTCCTGTTGATACTGTGCTCGTTAAGCAGTGTTCGTGTTTGTTGGACAAAATCGGATGTTGATGCTGCTGCGAATGATCTCCTTCAGACGGCGCCTTCTTTCGGAGTCGTCGAGCATGGCAGATGGTGGTGGTGGTGACGATAGACGTGTTTTTGCATCGACGATGATTTTGTTGACTACCTTGGGTAGTGGACGTAGCTAGACTTGTTACTGTCGTTACGAGGAGGTAGATGAGAGATATTGCTCGCTGCGTTTTCCAGATGCACGATTTTTCCCGATCGGCCTAACGGTATTTCCTGCGCTGTTGCGCTTGGTTGACAGGCTTTGGCTGTGGTCATAGCTGATGGTTTTTGTATTGATTCGGAGATTTTTTGGGGTTGGTGGATGATCTCCTGTTTGTGGTAGTAACGACTGGCGTGTTTTGACCTCGTTAGGCTCTTGTTGACTACCTTGGGTAGCGGTCATAGCTGGATTATATAGGCGTGTGGCTTTCGATAGTTAGCGAGAGAAAGTCGATATGGTAGTAGCGGCCGTCATGATGTCTACTCCTCACAACTTCTTCGCATAACTGTACTCTTTGGTGCTGAATCAAACAATCCTTTCAATTGCAGCGACGTGGTGTTTGGAGCTGCTGTACTTGATTTTCCGAACATGCCAATATCCCGAACCTGGATGGGTTCTCTGCGATGGTGTGTAGCGCCTGGCTACGGTGGCTCACCAGTGCTACTATCCCCAGCGCTGCTACGCTGCTTCAAGATGACAGGATTGCGTTCTGGACAATGAGTGGCGGCAATCCCACGCAAGGTTGCCAGCCCTCTCCAAATTCTTACGAACTTCCTGGCAGAGCTCTCAGAGTCCATTCAGCCGACGCTGGTCCCACGCAAGGCCGTTGTCTCCTTCAGACGCCTACTTCGTCGTGTTCGTAGCGACGAATTAGCATCAGCTGTGCTCCGTTGAGTTGTTCGAATGGAAGAGTTCTGCATAATTTACTCCGAGTTGTTGGGGGCGAGGTTTCAAAGATGATGTTGGTCCTTCAGCCTTCTCCATTTCGTGTTTTGTGCTCCGAGTGAGCTTGTGGTCAGCGTTGTTGCTTACATAGCTTGAATAACTTAGTCTGGTTTGATGTCCTTCACGTGGTAGCGACCTCGCTTTCCGGTGACGACATCCTCCAGAGTGTAGAGGTTGGCTCCCAGCTTTTCTTTAACGATAGCCGGAATAAATTTGGAGTCCAGTTTCTTGTTGATATGGTCCGCCTTCGAAGAAAGAACAAACGAGCGGCGCCATACTAGCTCACCCGGTTGAAAGGACACAGTACGCTTCTGTAGATCGTAGCGCTTCTTTGTCTTCTCGTGGGTCTTCTTGATCCGCTGTTGGATGAATTTGTGAATCCTGTTGATCGTGGATAACCGCATCTCCTGCGCGACCTTTGGATCGTCTGACACGTTTAAGTCCTGCAGAGTGTAGAGGTCCGTGTGCAAAAGCAGCACCCTGCCGAAGTTGGCGAAATGCGGGCTGACTCCGGTTGATTCATGCTTCGCACTGTTGATGGCTGCGGTGATGGCGGCCAGATTCTTGTCCCACTCTCGATGATCTTCCTCCAACAACGATTGAACACAAGTGATAAGAACTCTGTTCACTCGCTCGGCGTTGTTGACCTGTGGTGCGTAAAAAGCGGTCTTCATATGGATGATGTTGTGACGGCTTAGCAGCGCTCGAAACACCTGCGACTCGAACTGCTTGCCGTTATCTGATAATATAATCCTCGGCCTGGAGAACTTCAGGAATACCTTTTCCTCGAGAAACTCGACCATCTTGGTTGAATCGGCTGCTCGCATCGGGTGAGCAATGACGTATTTGGTGATCCAATCGACGATGACCAGGAGAACTGTGTTGCCCTTCTTAGATCTGGTGAGCGGCCCGACGAAGTCAATGGATATTAACTCCCACGGTACCTTTGCTGGCTTGAGCTTCCCCATCTGCGGCATCATTCTTATATTGGGCGCTTTACTAGCCTTGCACGTAGTGCATGCTTTGACGTAACGGGCGACGTTGTCCTGCATCTTCGGACAGTAATAGTGCTGCTGTAGTTTGTGCCACGTCTTCTGGAAGCCTAGATGCGCTGCTGATGGTGCGTCGTGATATCGACGAATGAGTTCTGCTCGGTGGTTTTCCGGAACAACTTTCTTCCATCGATGCGTGATTAAACCAGCCTCATCCTTACAATGACAATTTTTGTAGAGCTCGTTGTTCGCGATACGGAAATCGGGATATTTGTCGCCTTTCCTTTCCACCAGCTTGACGATGTTCTTGTACCATGGATCATTCTCCTCGGAAATCGAAAACACTAGCGAACAGACTGCTCTGGATAGCGCATCTGGTACGGTGTTGCAGCTTCCCTTCCGGTACCTAATTTCGAAGTCGAACGCGTTGAGTCTCAAGAGCCATCTGCTCATCAAAGCTGTGGGGTTTTTCAAAGTTTTCAGGTAGCTGAGTGCGGAATGGTCACAGTAAACGACGAAACGTACTCCTTCTACATACCCACGGAACTTTTCTATCGCACGAATAACTGCTAAGCACTCTTTTTCTGTGACTGTGTATTTTCGCTCCGACGAAGATAGCTTCTGGGAAAAATAACTGATCGGGTGTTCTTCTCCCTCGATGTCCTGCGTCAATACAGCACCAATCGCGACATCGCTAGCGTCGCATGCTATTGAGAACGGTTTTGTGTAGTCCGGCATCGCAAGTACTGGCGCGGTGACTAGAGCTGACTTGAGTTTGAGAAAAGCTTCTTCTGCTGCTGCTGTCCATCGAAATTTGATCCTGGCTTTCGTGAGCTCCGTGATTGGTGCAGCGATTCGTGAGAACTCTGGAATGAAGCGTCGATACCATCCGCATAAGCCTAGGAATCTTTGAACTTCCTTTCGTGTGCTTGGAACTGGAAATTTGACGATGCTCTCCACCTTTTCCTCGTCGACCCTCCATCCTCCTTCACTGAGAACGTAGCCCAAATATTTTATGCGCTGGCGACAGAACTTGGATTTTTCCGGAGAAATGGTGAGATTCGCCTGACGTAGTCTGGTTGCCACTTCCTGAAGAACTGCTACGTGTTCGTCAAACGTTTTGGAGCAGATAATAATGTCGTCCAGATAATGAAAGACGAATGGTTCCATGTCCGCGAAAAGATGTGTCATTAGTCTTGCGAGTCCTTGACTTGCCGTACAGATACCAAAAGGAACAACCTTAAATTGGTAGTGACCACGGGATGGTACAGTGAATGCTGTTAAGGGTCGTGACTTTTGTTGGAGCGGCATTTGCCAGAAGGCATCCTTCAAGTCAATTGAAGATATGTACAAGCATCCTCCGAGGTTATTGATGATTGCGGAGATCTGCGGTATCGGATAACCTTCGTTCACCATGATTGAGTTCAGGTGTCTTGCGTCTAAACATACCCGGTATCTGCCATCTTTCTTCTTCACCGCTACCAGTGGATTGTTCCACGGTGAGAACACTGCTTCTTCAATCACGTCTAGGGATAGCATTCGGTCGACTTCTTTGTTAACTTCCGCTAGGACGTACTGCGACATTGGGTAGTACCGTTGTTTCCTTGGTGGCGCATTTCCGACGTCGATTTGATGTTCGTAGATCTGCGTCCTACCTAGTTTACCCTCTTCTGCCTTCGGAAATATGTGTACCACTTGGTCTAGTCGCTTTTGCTGTTCTGGTGAAAGCGCCTTCATCGGTTCTGCATCTTGTTCAATTTCATTGTTCATTATCGAGAAGCACACTGCCTTGACGCCAAACGTTTGCCAGAAGTTCATGCCCATGATAGCGCAATCTGGCAAGCTAGGCACGAGTAGAACCGGCAAAATTTCGCTTCGATTGTTGTACGATATTGGCAGACGTGTGAAGTGATTGATCTGGTGTGGCGTTCCATCCGCTGTCTTGATCCCACCGTTCAGTGCTTCTTTTCGCAGTCCCAGCTCTTCTACGATCTGTGCTTTACTGCCACCTAACAAAGAACAGTTTGCGCCACTGTCTAACAAAGCTGTGACTTTCTTTCCAAGAACGTCTAAAACGGCGTGTGGACGATTGTCATGTCCGGGATTGACAATGATAGAGTTGATGTCTTGTAAATCGGGAGGTTGATAGCTGTGTTACGAAGAATCTGGCCCTCCATCTACCACCTCCTCGCTGCGGCGTTTTCCGCTTCGCTGTTACAAACAAGACAGCTGCGTAACGTGTAACCTTTTCGACCGCATCTGTAGCAAAAGAGAATTGCCTGTGCCTTCGTGCAATCCGGAAACCTATGCCCCTCCTCATCGCAGTTCCAGCAAAGCGCTGAGCGGTACGCTGTATGCTGAACAGGATCTAGATCGTACATGTTGCTGCCTGCTTGCTGAAGCTGCTGGTTCTGGAGCTGTGGTTGATAGTGCTGTTGGAATTGCCGTTGAGGCTGCTGTTGTTGAAGCTGCTGCTGTTGAGGCTGCTGCTGTTGTTGAAGCTGCTGCTGTTGAGGCTGCTGCTGTTGTTGAAGCTGCTGCCGCGGCCCCCATTTAGCTTGCTGTTGCAACGGATGTTGTATTCGATAGTTCTCCGCTTGACTGCCTTGCCGATTCACCAAATTGTTCTGACCTGCCGAAGTTGTGGGCGATTGTTGACGCTGTTCCGGTCGTTGAAGAGAGTGTTGCTGCTGTAGTCCTGTATTGAAACGATTCGATCTGCGCTCCAGTTGAAGCTTCATGGCACAAACTTGCTCGTACAGCTGGTTGAAGTCCCCTTGCAAACCGTTTGCTTCTTCTGGATCCACTAGATCTGCTTCAGTTTGGATAGCTGACGTTGAAGCCGCACCTTGCTGGGCCTCGTTCTCCACCGCATGTACTCTGTTGAAGCGTGGCTGTTGTATTGGAAGCCGATGCAATGGTGCTGAGTATGATGTGGCTCCGTACAACTGCTCGTCCGCCTCCACTGCTTGCAATCTCCCGAAACGCTGCTGCTGGTGTTGCTGCGACCGACTTGTTGTTGCTGGTGTTGCGAAGTTCGGTTCTAGTAAGTGGTTGTGCGGAATTGGAATTCTGCGCTGCTGGTTCAGCAATAGCCTTGTTTCGTCGAAGTTGCTGCAGACGTTGACCAGGTCCATCAGTGTCTTTGGCTGAGCGGCTGTTACTATTGTTGCATAGTCCATGTTCATATTTTTCTTGACTATGAACAACTTCTCCTCTTCCGTAAGTGGTGGATCGATGAAGCGGAATAGTGTAGAGATGTCACGGAAGAACTTATCGAACGTTTCGTTGGCACCTTGAAAACGAAAGCTGGCTTCTAACCTCATCTGAGCGTATCCACTAGGCAGGAATTCACGTCGAATTTCTTGTTTAAATGCTTGCCAGGAATACAGGCGACGTTGGGCAAGTGCTCTGGAGTACCAGTCAAGGGCGTCTTCAAGCAACAGGTGCTTTATGGAAGCCAGAAGTGTCTGATCGTCGATTCCCTCTGATCTGGCAAATGTCTCCACTCGGTCTAGGAAAATGTTGAGGGACGTGGTGTCCTTTTCGCCTCGGAACTTGAAAGGCCAATTGTGAATCGCCTTCTGCATCCGCCTGTCGTAGTTGCTACCACTTCGGTTTGTAAAACTGTCGTTCAACTGCTGCTGCCTCCTTTGTCGTTGTTGAATGTCGAGCCGCAGTTCGTCCAGAACGTTCACAGCAGCTAGACCAGCCGAACTACCCGACCTCCGGATTATTATTTCCTCCGAGTCCCTCTGTCCTTGTCTGCCTCCTTGAAACGGAAGAGAAGACGGCTCAACATCCGCTTCTTGCATCCGTGCTCGTGCTCCTTCATCATTTCCGGCTGCTTGTGGCCTCGGTGGAATCGTCAACGCATCGCAGGCATCCCTACTGCTACTGTTCTCTGCCTGGATGGTCGGGACACTAGAAGAAAGACTAGTGTTTTCCGTTTCACTTAGCACCATATTGACTGCACTGTTCACGCACTCTATCTGAGCTAGCAGCGTCTCTACAAGCTCGCACACGACCCTACGCGTTTCCTCTAAATTCGCGACCACTGGAATCAGTGATAATCTTTGCCGGTAATGAAGCAATCTCGATTTCGCGCAAGCCATTTGATCGGCGTTTCTATTCTGGGTAGCTAAATCGACCTGATTCCTCAATTCAACAACTGCAATCACCAGACCTCGATGTTCAACTCCGGCGACATTACGTGTTCCGAATTAACATAAATGGTGTCTCTAAGGGTGTCCTCTTGGACAAGGGCTTTTAACTTGACCACCCTAGCTCTTCTAGAGCATGGGGCTAGATTCGTAACATGGCGCAAGGCCAATTCATATTCCATCTCCTCATCATTAAGATGATACAACTCAATTTGTTTATTCATGATTATTTATTTGGATCAAAAAACCAGATATTTTTAATAATGTGGACTTACAGATTACAAAAACTTGATACGATACGATAATTTAAGCGATAATAATAAGTAAACATAACAGTAGGTTTAACTAAATTACTGTTACAATTAATAAACATACTAATATCATCACAAATACAAATGATATTTTATTTTTCCCGAACAAAACTTAAGCGGTTCGTTTTTGTTGGGCACCATTTATTATGGAGGCATCACCGTGGTCAAAGCCACAAAATAAAGAGAGCAAATTTAATGGAATTTTGTTTATATTGGCGACATTTTTAAGTGGCAACACCCATATTCCCCTTTCATAGTCGTGTACTTACGGCTCGCCTTTCACAATTCGCAGTATGCCTACGTCGAACGAGGACCTTCTTTCTTCGGGGGTTTGCTTGGTGACTTGGCGTCGAGGCCTGAAGAAGCCGACCGTGCACGCCTGCCGCGAAGCGGCCGCCTTCGCCGGAACTGGTAGCCCGACACCGCTTGAGCCGCCGTAGAAGAATGCCGGAATCTGCTGCCTTTGGGCGCAGACCACCCTTTAAGAAAGCGCAGTCGGAGCTGGTCGCCCGACGCCGCTTGAGCCGCTGGAAAAGAATTCCGGAATCTGCTGCCTTTGGGCGCAGTACACCCTTTTGAAAGCGCAGTCGGAGCTGGTTGCCCGACGCCGCTTGAGCCGCTGGAAACGAATTCCGGATTCTGCTGCCTTTGGGCGCAGTACACCCTTTTGAAAGCGCAGTCGGGACTGGTCGCCCGACGCCGCTTGAGCCGCTGGAAACGAATTCCGGATTCTGCTGCCTTTGGGCGCAGTACACCCTTTTGAAAGCGCAGTCGGAGCTGGTCGCCCGACGCCGCTGGAAACGAATTCCGGATTCTGCTGCCTTTGGGCGCAGTACACCCTTTTGAAAGCGCAGTCGGAGCTGGTTGCCCGACGCCGCTTGTGCCACGGGAGATGCACGCTGGAATGTATTTTGCTCAGAGCCGCTGTCGGAGCGGGTTGCCCGACGAAGCTTGTGCCACGAGAGATGCACGCCGGAATGTATTTTACTCAGAGCCGCTGTCGGAGCGGGTTGCCCGACGAAGCTTGTGCCACGGGAGATGCACGCCGGAATGTATTTTGCTCAGAGCCGCTGTCGGAGCGGGTTGCCCGACGAAGCTTGTGCCACGGGAGATGCAAGCCGGAATGTATTTTGCTCAGAGCCGCTGTCGGAGCGGGTTGCCCGACGAAGCTTGTGCCACGGGAGATGCACGCCGGAACTTGGTTTTGCACGGAGCCGCTGCCTTTGGGCGCAGACCACCCTTTTCGAAAGCGCAGTCGTAGCTGGTAGCTGGACGGAGCTTGTGCCACGGGAGATGCACGCTGGAGTTGGTGCCACCGGTGCAGTGCTCGCAACAGCCTTGGGACCCGGCGAGGAATTCTCTAAAAAGAAAATGGGGGGAAAAGGGTAAATTATAAATTGTTTGCGACTTCGCTCAAATATCGTATCCGAAAATAATCAAAAATATTAAATGTAACACAATGTTTTGTTGTTGCTTTTACTACATACACACGCACAGCTTGGCCGTGGTTGTTTGCCGGCGGATTGAATTGAAGGAATATTTTTGTTGTTGTTGTATGTATAGATCTGATAGAATGGCAGTGTTCGGGACGGGCTTACGGGTTTGCGGGTTGTCGGGATGGGCACTCGGGGTCTGCTTATCACTTGGATTGCGGGGTGGGCAGATGATCGAGCTTCCAGCGGGTATCAAACACAATTCGGGAGCACCAAGTATGGGCAAAGGGTATTTTCCGGGAAAAACGTTCACTCGATTCGTCAAACGAACGGGAGACGGTAAGATCGTCCACAAAACGCGTGAAAGGCACTTGCGCCGATTTCGGGGGATAATTCACGGGATTAAATAATCTAGTTTTTGTGATTTTCGGGAGCGTATTAAAAGCGCGTGATCGTCTTCTGACATCTTGCTTGTATTCTGTTTTAATGATGATCGTTAGGTTGGTACAATAATGATGGTGGCACGGAAGTAAAAAGGAAAGCACAAAAACGCAAATTCTTATTTTATGGCAAAGTAAACTACAGTCATAGCTCGATTTGATACCTAACATACCGGCCACCTTTGAAATGAAGATATTTCAAACTAATTGAATCTCCTACTTAACACACTGCTAGGCTTAGAACTCCTTCAGGAACTCGTCGCGCCGTCTGGATTTCTCTGCCAATATTGTTTCAACAGCTGGTGATAGTTGCGTTGAGTTTTCGGGTTGTCACGCACATCGGGTTCGGGAAGCGGGCATATCTATTTACGCACCAAAAAGTGCGCGGGCGAAGCGGTTGCAGATCATTGACTGCTTGACATCGTACGGTGCATCGGAAAGCCTCAGCCGGCCACCAACGCGAATCAGGCCTTCGGAATCGAGAAAGGGTGAAAGCAAACGAAGTTGAGATTTTGCTTGGACTGGCTGCCCCTTTCTAAATGCTGGAAGTTCTTCGGGAAAAGCGTCAGCTTGAACGAGCTTTGTTAGAGAAAGCTTTGTTCGTTGGAGCTCACACACGGCGGGGACTGAATCGGGAACGGGCTGCTTTCGGGGATAGGCGTTGTTGAAACAGCGCAAACAGTAGGCAACTTTGCGCAGCAGCTCTTGATGCGACGAAAACTTATCGAACATGTTGTGCGGCGCAGCCACAGCACTCAGAATGGTCGTCGTTTTTTGTTCGATTTCTTCGGGGGAAGCACAACGGGTAGGGACTGTTTTCGTCAAGTTGATACGGGATCGGAAAGCCAAGTGGGAACGAATAGTTTGTTGTCCTCTACCAATGTTTCTCTTTGTCGGGGGTTGATCACTCGGGGAAACGTTGACGTCGATTCGGAAAATATCGGCTTCGATCTCCCAGCATATGCCGAGAATTTTGATCGTCTCCTCAGGGTCGAACTTCAGCGATGATTGTGTGCCCAGTAGCTCTGATGGAACATCGGCGAGAACTTGCAGAGAGTTTGAGCACCACTTATGGAAACAAAATCCACCACGAAGCATTAATTGATCGAGCTCAGTGCGGAGAGCGACGGCGGCCTCGACGCTGCACATAGGAGTACTTTTTTCGCACAGCAGTGGAGGCGTTTGGGAACTGACGGCCTTCATCTTCTACCAACTGCAATAAAGTTCTTGTTGCCAAAAATGAAGACGGGGCGAGACCGTAGGTGACGGTGCGGAGCTCGTACGATCGGCCGGGTTCGTCGGGAGTGAAGCGCCACAGAATGCGCTGAAAGCATCGGTCCGATGGGTGCACCACAATTTGGCGATAAATTTTGGCTATGTCCGCCACCAACGCTATCGGGTAATTTCGGAATCGGATGATGACCGTCAGCAGCTCGTCTTGCACGACTGGGCCAACAAGAAGAGAGTCGTTCAGCGAATGGCCGGTGCTGGTTTTGGCTGAGCCGTCGAACACGACTCGCACTTTCGTCGTCGAACTGGACTCCTTCACGACGGGGTGGTGAGGGAGATAGCATGATTTCACGTTTTCCGATTCGGAGGGAACCAGATCCATATGGCCAAGCTCGATGAATTCTCTCATTAAGTCGTGATACTGACTCTTGAGATCGGCGTGCTTCTCCAGCCTCCGCTCGAGCCAGGCAAACCGACGGAGAGCAGCACCTTTCGATTCTCCCACCATCTGCTCGAATTCGGGGTGCTTCGGGACGCGCACAATGTAGCGCCCAGAAGAGTCACGATCGGTTGTATATCGGTAGTAATTTTCGCAGCTCTGCTCATCGATAGAATAGACGGATCCACCAACATCTTCTATCTTCCAAAACCGGGAAAGTAGTTCTTCTACGGGAACAACTGTCGCCACATGACAAGTTGCCGTAGATTTTTGATTGGCTTGTTCGGCTTTCATGTTGAACTTTCCAGTTGCCAGCCAACCGAATACTGTTTCGGCCAGCAAAGGACCATTTGCTGCAAGCTGGAGGCGACCAGGCTTCAGATAAGCGTAGAAATGAGCAGCGCCAATTATCATGTCTATTTTGCGCGGTGTGCCAAAATCTGGATCGGCGAGAGCGAGATTTTTGGGGATTTTCCATTGGGCAACCGAGAAGGGAATTGCGGGGGCGTCAGTGGTTACCTTCCGGAAGACGAGAAAATCGAGCATCTCGGAGAAATCGCTCACCCGAGATCTTATTTCGGCTTGCACTTCAAACTTCGCACTCGTTGCGGTACCATCTACACCTCGCACGTCGATGTTAACTACCTTACGGGACAAACGCAGTTGCTGACACAGTCTCTCGCTGATGACGTTCGGTTGAGAACCTGTGTCCAGCAAGGCACGGGCTATGTGTTGATGACCATAGGCGTCGACGACGATTAGCACTACTGTGGGTAGCAGCACACTCTCACGGGATGATCTCACGACGGGATTCGATGACAGGTTAGGTTGCGGGTTGATTGCGACGGCAAGTGAGTTGACATTCTCGTGGCGGGACGGGGGATCAGCAGCAGCACGGGTGGATTCAGCTTGACCGAAGTGAATCATCGAATGGTGGCGCATGGAGCAATGCTTGCAGGAAAATTTCGACGGGCACGATCGGGCAAAATGATCACTTCGGAAGCAATTGGCGCATAGTTTCTTTTCGGTTACTATTTTCGTCCGGCCTTTCGGGTCCAAGCTGTTGAAAACGGGGCAGTTGTAAATGCTGTGCCTTTCTTTCTCACAAGCTGGGCACATCGGGTAGCTTTTCGGGTAACCTTCGGAAACAGCATTCGAACTCAAGCGCGGTCCTGGTTTGCGCTGAGGAAAATTTTGAGCGATGGGTTTCGACTGGCTGGACGTTGGCCGATTGATCATGATCGTCTCCATGATTCGGGTTCTCTTCTGCAGAAATTCGATCATGTTGTTGTAGGTTGGATGGGGATCACCGGCAATGGATTCCTCCCAGGCGGTGAGCGATGCGTCATCCAGCTTATCCTCCAAAAGCTCCATTAGAATCGAGCTAAAATAGATCACGGGTTCTCCGAGTTGCTCCAGAATCTTCGTGTGCCTCTGGAATTCGTCGACGATTCGATGAAGCGCATCCACCGAGTTGTTCGGGATTTTAGGATACTTGAGCAGGGCTCGGATGTGCTCTTTTCGCAGAAGAGTCGTGTTCGAGTAACGGGTTACCAATGCCTCCCACGCAACAGAGTAGTTGTTGGCGGTGATGGTAATCGACTGGATTAAATTAGCTGCCTCGCCCTTAAGGGCAGCGCGAAGGTAGTGAAATTTCTGGACGCAAGAAATTTCCGTCGACGAATGAATCATCGACACAAACGTGTCGTGGAACGTCAGCCACTGATTAAAATCGCCATCAAATTCGGGTAGCGTGATCGTCGGGAGTTTAATGTTCGCAAGATGGGCGGGGGCGGATGTTTCATTCGCAGCATATGACGTCGATGCGGTGGGCCCAGACGATTCCGGGATCTTGGAAGCTAGACCAGCTTTGACCCGGAAATAAACAGATTCGGTTTTGCTTCGAATCTCTAGGTTTTTAGTTTCCGCATCTTCCTCCTCGTCAAGCTCCTCGCAGTCCGCCTGCACTTCGTCGAACGATTCCCACAGTTTCTCGAGACGCTCCAAGCGGTATCGAACTTCCCCTTGGTGTTGGTCCTCGACGTATTGATGCAGGAACTGTTCTATACGGTTGATTCCGGCAATAATATTCGCCCTTTTCAGCTTCCTGGACTTCAGCTTCTTGTCGTCAACCATTCTGCCGACGATTATCCGGTTGCAGGAAAGTTGAATCGGAGCTGGTCAACTAAAAGGGTCGAAAAAAGACAAAGAAGTACCGCAAAAGGGGATGGTATTGGATTGGAGAGGTACTCACCTGGTACCTCTACAAATGAGGCCTTTGGTTTCAATAAAATTATCCGGAACAAACGGCAAAAGTATTTCGCCAACCTCAACAGTTAGGTTATGTTGATGACACGCGGGTTCGCAGCAGGACGGGTCGTGATTCTGTTCGGAACGGGTCGTGATCCTGGTCACGGCACCAATGTTCGGGACGGGCTTACGGGTTTGCGGGTTGTCGGGATGGGCACTCGGGGTCTGCTTATCACTTGGATTGCGGGGTGGGCAGATGATCGAGCTTCCAGCGGGTATCAAACACAATTCGGGAGCACCAAGTATGGGCAAAGGGTATTTTCCGGGAAAAACGTTCACTCGATTCGTCAAACGAACGGGAGACGGTAAGATCGTCCACAAAACGCGTGAAAGGCACTTGCGCCGATTTCGGGGGATAATTCACGGGATTAAATAATCTAGTTTTTGTGATTTTCGGGAGCGTATTAAAAGCGCGTGATCGTCTTCTGACATCTTGCTTGTATTCTGTTTTAATGATGATCGTTAGGTTGGTACAATAATGATGGTGGCACGGAAGTAAAAAGGAAAGCACAAAAACGCAAATTCTTATTTTATGGCAAAGTAAACTACAGTCATAGCTCGATTTGATACCTAACAGGCAGAGAGTTCGATACTTTATATCACCACTACGAATTTGTTGTTGTTTTTGCTACACACGCACAGTGCTCGGTTCGCTGGCTGCCTGGTGTTATCCGGTATTTATTTCTATCCTTCTTCGCCTGGTGATGCGATAGGGAGGGACGTGAATTCGTTTTTATTTTGTTCATACGACATACGCAATTCGATTAACTTGGGAGGTTAATGCCGGTGGGAGCAAACCGAATCATCACCGGTCGCGTTATCTTCTTGTACCAATGATGCCTTGTACCAATGATGCCGCCATTGGCACAGAGGCTGAATTGTGGGTGTATAATTATTTTAAAAGTGCCAGTTATAGAAGTCAGACATAAAGCCTTGAATGAAGTAAAATCCTCCAGTTATCAAAATTCATTTTTGAAGCTTAAATATAACTTCATGTTCAACCACACTGACAAAGAAATGTTAGAAAATGAGTAATTACGTGAATGATAAAAACTGATAAAAAATTAAAAATAATGAGTTCAAAACTTTTGTTATTAATATTGAAAGCACAAATCAAATACAAAGTTAGTTAACACTGCGTTTTAAAATTTATTTTTAAAGTTGCTACTTAGAACAATTTTTCAAACTTTTTAGATTAATTTAAAAATTATGATCGATCCAAAAAACATGATTTCATATAAAAAAAAATTATTAAAAGTTTTTAAATTTTCAATCACAGGTTTTTAAGCTTTAAATTACAAGCTCAGAGTATTTTGTTCCTTTTGATTAAAATATTGAGTCCTAGAAAGAACAGAAGGCTGAAATTATGTTTTATTCTTAAAAATTTGGAATTAAAGGCTTATGGTTGAAGAACACGAAAATTCAGAATTTAAAAACAAGGAAACAATTGTTGAAAATATGTCTTAAAATTTAAAAAGTTTGATTAAAAAAAAATCGACAAGTTGATTAGAAAATTGAAAAAAAACTGTACAACAAAATTCGGTAAGTTTATTTGAAAATGAAAAAAATATGGAAATAAAAAAGATTAGTTTTGAAAACAATTCAGGAAGAGTTTTTTTGATAAACATGTTTCACCATAACCATTTTGGTGCTTATTTTTTGAATTATTGATTTGGTAAATAGTGTCCTAAACTAGAAATTTTGTCAAATTCGGCCGAACACATTTAGTTTTGGTGATAAAGAGTTTATTACTATATTTATCAGTTTAAGTGAAATCAAACATTGATAGATAACTGATTATGGAAAAATATCATTACAAATATTTTTGACATCACAGCAGAAAGTGTAAAAAAACTTGATTCTATTTAAAGCTCATCAATTCATATAAAACTTTTATTTTTAAATAATATGTTTTTGATTTGAGTTTTTGGAAAAAAATGTGCAGAAATTTCTCTATAGATTCTTATTTATTTTCAACAGTCATTTCAATAACAAAAGCTGATAGAAATATTGCATATTTAGATTCGGGGAACCCAAATTAGTTGAAATTACCGTTTAAATTCATTGCACGTAAAAAATATAAATTTTGTGGCCTTGTGTAAATTTTTAAAACCCTTTTTTTTAAGTACAGTCCCCCCACAATCATGGGTCACACACAAATATTAATCACCGGCCATTTAAACTGCTGATATCTACTGAACTAACTGAAAATTTTTCATAGTGCTATTTTTAGTTTATCGATAATATCATAAAAGCGCATTAAAAATATTATGTGTGCGCTTGATGCCAGTAAAATTGCTGTTAGAATAGTTTTTATCATAAGCTAATAATTATCTGTTGAACCATAGCAAAAAATTCCAATGTTATAAGGTTGACATCTTAAACCGTTAAGCCCCTTATGCGGGTATTTGAAGAATTCCAACAAAATATATAGGTATCATATAATCAAAAAGGACGAGTCAACGTTTTCCAAATGAAACTGAGCAAAGAAAACGCGAAATTTCAGAATTATTTGCAAAATAATATTGACCCATAATTGTTACAACATCTACCAAATTTCACACAATCATGGGTCACTTTTTTGTTAGCAAAGCAAAACATTTCTTGGTTGCTATAGCTCGACCCAAATGCCCCTTGAATTTATACAATCAAAGAATGCCCCTGAATGTTTGCCAGAAACGCGGTGATTTCCATGTTGATATTCGGGTGTTGCCATGGACTTCTATGTGACTAATAATTGTGAGCAATTTGACTAATAATTGTTACAGGCTACAATTTTGACCCATAATTGTGGTTTTGCAAAACGCTGATTGTTTCGGTAATTACTGTTATTTTTTAACAACACTGACAATAAAAGCTCATTTAAACTTGAAGAGGAAGCATTTAATGACTGAAATTCATGCAAAGCTTGATATTTGGTCAAATAACACCCAAATAAACAAGCATTTTGTGGTGAATCGATACGTTAAGTGGCTAATGATTGTGGGGGGACTGTATTCAGAAGAACAAAAAACACGAAATAAAATTGAGTCTGAAAATGTTTTTTTAAGAATATTTCATATCAACATAACATTTGTTATGACATAAAAGATTTTTTTAATTAAAAAAATGATTCGTTTCAATCTCAATCTTAGTTAGTTAGTTAAAAAAAACCATTCTAAAGACGAGATAGGGTTTTTGTATATCAAGTTTTGAGTTATTACAATACAAAAGGTTGATTGAACTGAAAATAAAAATCTTCAATCAAAGTTAGTTTCAATGCATGAACGTCAAATAATGTCGTAGATCGAAATGTCTCAAGCCAAGGGTGATTCATGTCGAAATTCCGCCGGAGGCGAAAAAAATTTCTGACTGACTGATCAAGTAATTTACCGTTACTACGTATTTTCGCCTCATGTCAATATTAACACGCGCAATTCAAATTACTCTTTCATTGGTTTATTTTCGGTGAAAAAAGTGACTTTTGGTGATAAAAGTGACCATTTTTCGGAAAATAGTGACTTTAGTGACCAAATGATGAAAAAAGTGACTTATTAGTGACTGACCCAAAAAAAGTGACCAAGTCACTAAAAAGTGACTCGCTACCAGCCCTGCCGACGTGAGATCGTGGACTCTCCCAGAGTGGATGTTCTCTTGGCCTATTTTGACAGCTGCTGATAACCAAGTGAACTAGCTATTAAACCATTATTGCCTGAATTGTATCTGTACAAGAAAGCACATTTCGAAGAGCAGGTATTTAAGAGGTCAAATTAATATTTAAACTTTGTCTAACTTTATTAAAATTTGTAGTTACAATTCATTATTTGATTCCAACATTTATCTGGCCGCAATAAGTTTTCTCTGTCGCGAGTTTGAGAGTTTCGAGACTAAATATGTAAGTTCACTAATAGATAAAAATAATGTAACCTCATCTAATAAAAATATCATTCACAGCTTCGAGCTGATTACCAAGTAAAATTTGGTGATTTGCTGAAAAGAGGTCCGAAAGTTCGCTGACAGAAACTCGAAGATATTTAAGATATCAAAGCAGCCATAATGAATCGACAACAAAAACTGTCCCAGACAAGAACTTCTATTGTTAGGGAGGAATCTAACCTACAAAATGTAGATGTGCAATCAGATCCTCCGGTAGAAGAATCCTTCGAACCTAGTTTCGTCGATATAGAGAAGGCAAATGATCATGATTGCAAAACACGTGACCGGCCCAATGGTGCCGAGTTGTATATGGTCGAGTGTATAGACTGCAAACGCTGGGAGCACTTTTCTTGTGCGGGAGTTACCCCATCCTCCGTTAAACGTATTTCGTACCGGTGCGTTATGTGTGTCCCTCGGATTCCCACGCAACCGGCGAGTTCTATTACGGCGCAATCAACTACCAGTAGCGCTCGCAGAGCGCAAATAGCTCGAGATCTAGAGCGACTCGAGGAAGAAAAAAAACCTCAAGAAGAAGCCGCACAGGCTAAGTTGGAACGAAATAAGCAGTATCTGGATAAAAAGTATGAACTGTTAAAACATCAAGACGACGATGACGATCGAAAAAGCATTTGTAGTCAACGTAGTGCTTGCTCCAATTCCAGAACAGTGG
The DNA here is from genome assembly GCF_029784155.1 of Uranotaenia lowii. Classification (NCBI taxonomy): domain Eukaryota; kingdom Metazoa; phylum Arthropoda; class Insecta; order Diptera; family Culicidae; genus Uranotaenia; species Uranotaenia lowii. The sequence continues at coordinate 116,744,558 of NC_073691.1, read as the reverse complement.
ATTAGATAAAAACTCAAGCTGTAGCTATGGTTATCGATCCAAAGGTTGTAGAACGAGGATTGTCAACAAAAGTTCCGACAAAAACACAGGCTGACAATAAATTGGCGAGGCTCGAAAAGCATATGACGTCCACACCGCTCAACCCATTACCCGAGTTAAAGGTAGGAGAAGGTTTAGGTGGGAAGCTGAGCGATGGCGGTGCAAAGCCTCCGGTACCAAAGACCGTCGATAGTTTCTTCATCGGCAATCTACCCGATGAATGAAGTTTCAGAAATTTCGACCGAGACTTCTCTCGACCATTTTACCAAGGTTGATATACAACCGTTCGTCGAAATGCCTAATGATTCAATGATCCTCCCAGTTTTCCTAAATCCACGGGAGCGATACCGAAGTCCGTGAAGCCATCATTTGACCAATGGCATCGAGAAACCATGGGTATGCGTAAAATTCGAGAACTTCAAATCGAGCACGAAAAAGAGAATGACATCCGCCGAAAACGAGAGATGGAGTTGGCAGAAAAATTAAAACATCTGGATTTTCAACGGTTCGCTGACGCAGAGAGAATGCAGAAGGTGGTAGCTGAACTGCGGCAACAGGTGCGAGAATTTCGGGAACAATATGAGGAGGTCTCCAAGCAGCAACGGGTTGAACTGAAAGAACGCGATGACGAGCTGGCTTACCTGAGGCAAGCGGAGAAGCTACTGCGTATGCAACTTCAAGCTGCTATCCAAGGATCCACAAATGCAACCGAAAGTGTCATTGGTATAAGTCCAACAACAGGTAACATCCCCCCTCCTCCATCCGCCATGTCACCGGTAAGTACGCCGAACAACTACCATCCTAATACTTACGTTAAACCTGAAAGCACTGATCATACTGACAGGACACTTAGAACAAAAATTCGATCATTTTCTGGCTAATTTTTTTCGTCAAATTTAGCAGGTTCGCAATACCGACGGCAGGTGGCGAACCTATAATTTTTCCGGTAGAAATGCCCTGTAGGAAAAATGTACCTGTTTTGCACGATTTTACCGTCTGAATTGCCTTGTTTTTTGCGAAAGTCGGGTGGCACTTTCTAACTGGGATAGCATTTCTACAAATCGATCGATGCGCACTCTGAAATCGATATTGCGTACTATCAATTCCAGAGTGCGTAAATTATCCAAAAAACGAAATCGACTGTCCAGTCAGTATGGCCAGTGCTGAAAGTGTGAGCCACGGATTTTCCGATTCCGAAAACTTGTTGCGTCTTCAGTGAAGCCTTAAAGGAAGAGCAAAGGAGGCAGTCACTAGTTTTCTTCTGCACCCTTCTACGGTATCAAATGTGATTTCTACTTTGTTCACTCTTTATGGACGCCCTGAGCAAATAATTCACGATATGATCCGCCGAGTTCGAAGCCTTCCCACACCAAAAGCAGATCGAGAAGAAACCCTAATAAGCTTCGGTCTTGCTGTCCAAAATCTATGCGGTCATTTGAGAGCTACTGGTATGGAAATGCACTTCGGGAACCCGGAACTTCTTTAAGAGCTTGTGGGCAAATTGCCATTCCATGTCAAGCTAAATTGGGCTGATACCTGAACAACAATTTTCTTCCGTAGATCTAAACACATTCGGAAAGTACATGGAAATTATAACGACAGCTACAAGTCAGGTGACATTGTCTAGTGGGCCAACTGGCAAAACAGATCGTGACGAGCGGTCTAAGCCAAAAACCAGAGCATTTGTGAATATGCATGCTGCAGTTGAAGAATCAGAAACTGACGAACCGGAAGGAATATTCGTGGGTCCTCAAGCGAGCTCGAAGACGTGCATGTACCACCATGTACCTACTGCAAGGGCGATTGTCGATCGTTGGAAAACTGCCCCAAATTTCTGAATCTATCGTTGGACGATCGCTGGTCATTCGTTAAACTTCGTAAGTTGTGTCGTAATTGCCTCATTTCTCACCGACGTTGGCCATGCAGAAAAAAAGCCTGTGGATTCAACAATTGTCAGAAACGGCACCACCGTATGTTGCATTTCGAACCCGAACCCGAGAAAACAGTAAAAGCTACAGTGACTATTCATCAACACCCGAGTACATCAGTTCTCTTCCGAATGTTACCCGTAACGTTATACGGGCCGAGTGGCCAGGTGAAAACATTCGCCTTTTTAGATGATGGTTCATCCGTAACCCTTTTAGAGAACAATTTAGCCAACAAACTTGGAGCAGATGGTTCAATTACTTCGCTGTGTATGGTGGTATCGACAAAACTATTGCTGGCACCAAGATGGTGAATTTAGAAATATCGGCGACAGGTAGTCAAAATCGACACCCGTTATCGGATGTCTTCACGATAGACAGTCTTGGACTTCCAGCGCAAAGTGTTGATTTTGAAGAGACGGGCAAAATTTATAATCATCTGGTTGGTCTCCCGATTGCTAGCTTCAAATCAGCGACACCCGGAATACTCATTGGTCTCAGCAACGTACGTTTGTTAACCGATTTAAAGACTAGAGAAGGTCGTACGGGAGAACCTGTTGCTGCAAAAACACGCATTGGATGGTCAGTGTATGGATGTCTACAGGAAGGAGTGAAGCCGGTTTCCCACCGCCACATGCACATATGCACTAAAAACGATGACAACCTTCACGAGTTTGTACAACAGTTCTTCAAACTAGAAAGCTAGGAAACTAGAGTTTCCTTAAACAGTATGTTAAAGAAAGGCCCAGACCTGTTGAGTTCCCTTTTATCCATTTTGCTACGCTATCGCGAGAAAGAAGTGGCCATTTCCGGTGACATTCGTGAAATGTTTCACCAAATGTCAGTCCGCAAAGAAGATAGATGTGCTCAGCTGTTCCTTTGGTGAAATTCAAGGGAAGAAGAAATACAAACAATGGTCACTGACGTGGCCATATTCGGAACCACATGTTCGCCGACACACTCGCAGTATGTAAAAAATTTAAATGCTGCTAAATATGTTGAAATTTATCCCAAAGCAGCCGAAGTCGTTAGGCATTCGCATTACGTTGATAATTGTTTGATAAGCGTTGACACGGAGGATCAAGCAGTAGAACTTGCTCAGCAGGTTTCCGAAATACATGCAAACGGCGGTTTCCAAATTGTCAATTGGCTGTCAAGTTCGAAAGCAGTCCTGAAAAAATTAGGAGAGACAGACCCGTCGACCGTAAAAACATTAAAATTTGATGCTGAAACTGGGACAAACGCAGGCGAGCGCCTTCTGGGTATGACATGGCAACCGGACGAAGATGTTTTCATCTTTTCGCTATATAGCGTTTGAGAAAGAGGTGGCTGAAATCATCAACTGAAGTACCATTCCTACTAAGCGGCAGCTCCTAAGATTAGTAATGAGCATTTTTGATCCACTTGGAATAATTTCTCATTTCATTGTCCATGGGAAAATCATAGTTCAAGACTTGGTGAGGGTCAAAACAGAATGGAACGAAGAAATCCCACCAACTATATATGCACGCTTCAAGCTTTGGGTTAATTCTTTGAAAAATCTAGAAAAAGTTAAAATTAAACGTTGCTATTTTCCAGATTATCATACCGACAGTTTTCGAAGTTTACAGCTCCATGTTTTCGTGGACGCTAGTGAAGAGGCCTACGCTGCTGTAGCCTACTTTCGGATTGTAAATCGCGGTCAAGTTCGTTGTGCACTAGTCTCATCTAAGACAAAGGTGGCACCGTTACAGCTTCTCTCCATACCACGGCTCGAACTTTTAGCAGCAGTCATTGGAGTCCGTCTGAGAAAAACAATTTTTAGTGAGTTTAACGCGAGGTTATGTTGAGTGCTGCGTGAAATGTGTTTAGTATAGGAATGATGTTTTGATCTTTCCTATTTTTTTTTTCGTTTTTTAATTACGGTAAATAAAAATGAAAACAATTTCGGGATCTCTTTGCTAGCGAGTTTTGTAAAATCCTGAGGAAATTGAAACATATTTAATAATAAAAATACATTTTTCAAATGATAAATAGTTTACCTTGTAAGAATGATGTCATTGTTTTCTGTTGCCATGATGGACATAACCCATATTGCTTCCGGTAATTTCTTGGCTGGGGGAACCGGGCAAGACGAAATTTCATCCGGAGCCGTTTGACGGTTCATCACCGACATCTCCGTAATATTCCAGACTGGAATCGTCTTTCCATTTTTTTACGGTGCTAAGGTTTATTATTATTATTATTATTATTTCATTTATTCATCGAACATATTTGTTTAAATGAATTCTAATATATATAAAAAATCAGATCAGATAGAATTAAATAGACTGGACTGACGAACATGACGAATAAATCGACTAGCTGGTTCATTGAACTGGTGCAGATGTTCAGCGTCCTGGAATACTCGCATCATCGCACTCAATGGCTCATTATAGCCGTAGGATGTTCGGTGGACTCGAGTTGATAGCAACGAGTGAGATCGTAAGGTCCTTAATGGCGCACTAAAGCATATCATTTCCAGCAAGTGTGGTGACTGGACCTCACCGTTCAATACTTTAGCGACGAATGTTGCTTGTTGAATCCTTCGGCGGCGTTCCAGTGTTTCAATACCCAAAAGCTGGCAGCGGTTAGGATAAGCGGGAAGATCCTCAGGATGGTGTCATGGCAGATGTCGTAGGGCGAATCTTAGAAAACGCTTTTGTATGCGCTCAATTCGTAGGATCCAACACAGCTGGTAGGGGGCCCAGACGATTGCAGCATGTTCTATTATGGACCGGACGAGTGCACAGTACAGCGACTTCAAGCACAGGGGATCAGTAAATTCTCGTGCTATTTTTGAAATGAAACCAAGTTGTCGATTGGCTTTATTTATGACGGTTGTTCGATGGCTGTTGAACGTGAGCTGTGCATCAAGGGTAACACCTAGATCGTCAACTTCCAATACCCTTTCAAGATGCTGATGATCGATGCTATATTCGTGTAGAATGGGTGATTTTTTTCGATGGAAGGTAATTACATAGCATTTAGGGACACTGACAGATAACTTATTCAGTCTACACCATTCACTAAACCGATCGAGCAGCGATTGGAGGTGAGCACAATCCTCGGAGCATTCTATTGGGACATATATTTTCAAATCATCAGCGTATGCAATCTTAGTTCCATCATCCAAACTGATTATCAGATCGTTGAAAAACAATACAAACAGCAGAGGTCCAAGATTGCTTCCCTGAGGCACCCCAGACCGATTTATGAAAGGAAAGGATATGCTGTCACCAAATTTAATTCTGATACACCGATCTGTGAGAAAGGATTCCAACCAAACAACCATGTTCTCATGAACACCAAGTTTAGATAGTTTGGCAAGCAATATTCTGTGATCAATCCTGTCAAATGCAGCCTTGATGTCGGTGTAAACAGCATCTACTTGCTTTTTACACTCCATCTGGTTCAGGCAAAACGATGTGTATTGCAAAAGGGTGTACTCACCGATCTACCAGGCATAAATCCGTGCTGTTCAGCCGCAATATATTGGGATGAAGCTCGTAATAGAGAGCCACTCACGATGATGCTTCTCGTTTTCCTTATATTTCTCGCCTAGAAAAAAATAATAAGGTTATGATGATATATAAATTCAGCTATCGATTCAAAAACTAATTAAATTTACCGGAATTGGCATTCGCCAGCCAGCTACGAAAAGTCCCCATCGGAATGTCGATAGTACTCGACCTCCGACGTTATCGATTATCCGCTGCCGCTTTTTCACTACAAAAAATCAAGTTTGCTGACTAACAATTCGATTTTCCAATCAGAATTTACTACTACATCCATGAGAAAACTGCAGAAAACTGCTATCAATTCATCTACTTAGACCAGGCATGTCAAACTGGGGATTGCGGGCCGCATGCGGCCCGCGGCCTTGGTCAATGCGACCCGCGTAGCCCCGTCTTAAATTGTGACAAAAAAAAACCCCACTGATTTTAATGTAACATATCACTGCAAAAACTAAAGTTAAATGTAACGTTTTCAACTTAATGCAATAAAAGTTCCAACATGTGCTTAACCCAGTTTCAGATATTATAAATTTTATCTGTTCCCGTGCCCGTGGCTTGAAGCATCGCCAATTTTCGACATTTTTGGAAGACATTAGACATGAATTCGATTGTGTTTCCTACTACACAGACGTACGCTGGCTTTCTTGCTACGAGAGGAAATAATATTATTTTTTGAAATGAAAGGTGAACCTGTTGAACATTTTCAAGCAGACGACTGGGTTCAGGATTTGGCATTTGCCGTTGATCTCACTGGCCACCTGCAAGATTTGAACTTAGAACTTCAAGGATAAGAAAAAAATATCATAGCTTCATGTGACGATGTAAAAAAATTTCAAGCGAAGTTACGGTTATGGATCAACCAAACTTCCAAAGAAAACATCATTTGGTAAATACGTACTTCCCCTAGAATCCTTACAAGATGCATACAAAAGCCGTTTTCGAGACTTTTATTCATACGAGCAAGAATTTTCGTTGTTTGTATCTCCATTTTCGTTTGCTCCTGAAAATGTTGCTGATAATTTGCAACTAGAGATGATAGAGCTGCGGTGCGATTCATTATTAAAAGCGAAATACATTGAAGTGCCTGTACCAAAATTTTACAGCTATTTGCCTGAACGCTGCGTTGAGTTACGAAAATTTGTTGCCAGAATTCTTGCTATGTTTGCAAGTATCTATCTATGTGAGCAGTTTTTTTTCCATAATGAAAGCTACAAAAACTCCTCTTCGTTCGAGATTATCTGATAAAAATTTATGACCAATAATGAAAGTGTCAGTTACAAATAAGTCAGTAAGTCTGTTACTCAGAAAAGATGTCAAGCATCAGGACAATAGATGCATTATAATAAAAGAATGTTACATATTAAAAGCATTCCAAGTTTAATTATCACTATTGTGGAACATATGCTTTACACTGCGCTTGCTGAACGGGAGACACACGACCTATCTCACCAAATATCGTTAGCTAACTGACGACCGCTCACGGTACGACAGCTCAGCCATCGTGTGTATGCGTGTAGAGAGAGATTATCTACTCGGAATGGCCTATCGACCGAGAGAGTGTTGCGCTCGCAATTATCGGCTACACATCTCCCCCCTACACAAAATAGAAAAACAGAAACAAAATGTTTGGATTCAAAATTTTAAACTGAGAATATGCAAACACACGCATGTTTGATTTCTCTTCCATCTCATTTTGAGCTTATTTATGTCAAAAATGTTTCTTCTTAAGCAAGAAATACCAAGGGATTGAAATCAAGAGAGAATTCTTTGCATTTGGAGTGGTAATGATCAGAATTCCACAGCTGCTTCACAAATTGCAACAATTAGCACATTTTCACTCTCTCTGAGCACTGGTTCCTCTCATTTGAACTCAAACCTTCTAATTTTCTCTAACAAATTGCCACAAATCACCACAAATTCAATCATTGGCTGTACAATTTGTGTGATCATTGACGAATTTTCTCCCTTCATTTCAGTTCCCCGAGACATTCTGTCATAAACTTTTGTTGAGAAAATATAAGACGAAGGTTTGATCGTCGAATGGCATACTTCTCAGATAGTTCAGGGCATTATGTTTGTCCCTCAACCATGGAATCCAAATCATAACACTTCATCCTTCATTTTGCGAACGACTGTTTTTTTTTGTTTCAAATATCGGCTTCAGACGTAATTTATCGCCTCTCAATTCTGATTGTTCTTTCCGAACCCATGAGAAACTATTCTTATATATATTATTTTAACAGGACTTTACTTTTTCAGGAATGATTAATCAAAAAATGCCTCCAGCCCACTTGAAACTTTTTGGTTTTTTGGAAACACAGAAAATTCAATCGTTTTTATTGACCTGAACTTATTTGAAGTCAAAAATATGAGGAACATCGACAAACATGTAGTCAAATTGCAGCTTACTAAATCGTCGCCTTTTTCCTGTTGGACATCTCGTCTAAACAATTGTTCAGATGTAGACCTTCCGTCTCACCTTTTCTATTGGACCTCCCGTTCCAACGACTGTTCATATGTGGATCTTCCTTCCCATCTTTCATGTTGGGCCTCCTGTTCCAACGATTGTTAAGATGTAGACCTTCCGTCTCACCTTTTCTATTGCACCTCCCGTTCCAACAATTGTTTAGATGTAGACCTTCCGTCTCACCTTTTTCTATTGGACTTCCCGTTCCAACAATTGTTCAGATGTAGACCTTCCGTCTCACCTTTGCTATTGGACCTCCCGTTCCAACGATTGTTCAGATGTAGACCTTCCGTCTCACCTTTTCTATTGGACCTCCCGTTCCAACGATTGTTCAGATGTAGACCTTCCGTCTCACCTTTGCTATTGGACCTTTCGTTCCAACGATTGTTCAGATGTAGACCTTCCGTCTCACCTTTTCTATTGGACCTCCCGTTCCAACGATTGTTCAGATGTAGACCTTCCGTCTCACCTTTGCTATCGGACTTTTCGTTCCAACGATTGTTCAGATGTAGACCTTCCGTCTCACCTTTTCTATTGGACCTCCCGTTCCAACAATTGTTCAGATGTAGACCTTCCGTCTCACCTTTGCTATTGGACCTTTCGTTCCAACGATTGTTCAGATGTAGACCTTTCGTCTCACCTTTTCTATTGGACCTCCCGTTCCAACGACTGTTCAGATGTGGACCTTTCCTCCCACCTTTCATTTTGAACCTCCTGTCCCAACGATGCATAAGTTGTAGACTTTCCGTCTCACCCCTTTCTTTTTTTTATCGTTTTTTTAATAGGCAAACGTAATTTTTAGTTCATCATTTACTTAAGCAGGAAACCCACTTTTCTGTATAGTATCTCTGACTCATGAAATCGAGGCAAATTTGGTTTTGAACTAGCTTATACTAAATTGTTCTTCATTTGAATATATGTTATCTGTTATTAGTTAATTAAGCTCCCTCGACCCATTTACTTGATTTATTTAAAGATCAGAGTATTCAAATTTTTCGTTTGAATTCAATTAAGATTATGCTTTGTCATATATAAAAAGTGTACCCCCTTGAAATCGATATCTTCTAATCATTCCCATATCTTAACAATCATTAAAATAAACCACATTATGAGTGAATTTCAAAGTTAAAAAGCTAAACGCTTTTGATTATTTTTTTTTATTGCCACACTCAATGGATGTTTTATGAAAATTTGCAATACTCTGGGTGGATAGAAATCTCGATCTCATGGCCATAAACACTTTAAGAAAACACCTATGCGTGGTAATTATAAAATTAATGAAAACCCATAATTCATCAATTAATTTGTTTTTATTTAAAATTTTCTTCGTTATAAATACTTTCACTTTCTCACTTTTTTTTTACAAACCCTTCCCCACTTTGTTCGATTCATGAATTATTTTTATGCAATCATAACTATTCAACCATTTTAAAACACAAAAAAAAAAAAAACAATGAAACTCGAAATTCGTGCGATCCCACCTTTTGAGCACACAGTTTGAAAAGATTTCTAACACAAATGCAGCATCAGAAGATTGAGTTCCGAAACTTCAATCAGCCACTTCCTGGTCTAGCTCACTTTGGCGGACCAACACAAATACGCACAATAAAACAGTTGAGGCTGCAAAACAAGAAAAGAAGAAAAAACAAGGAATGGCACAGGCTCACCGCCACTGCATTGTTCTCCTTTTCATCCGTAAATAATAACAGCCACTGAATTGAACTTTTCCCGTCCCCCCTTGTTTGATTTTGGTTTTAAATAGAAATGCCAAACGTGCCAAAAACGGCAGCAATTTCAAAAAGCACTTCTTGAAAACAAACGAAAATTGATCGCCATCGAGGCCCCATCGCTCTTTTTCTTCCAAATTCTAATAGAAAAACAACTTACCGGAAATAAACACAGGTTCTAACACTCGCTTCACTACCAAAACAAAAACGAACTTAAACACAGAATCCGTGCCTCCCGTCCAGCCGAATGAAAAAACCTCCTGGCTGGATTCGCCATTGTGGAACATATGCTTTACACTGCGCTTGCTGAACGGGAGACACACGACCTATCTCACCAAATATCGTTAGCTAACTGACGACCGCTCACGGTACGACAGCTCAGCCATCGTGTGTATGCGTGTAGAGAGAGATTATCTACTCGGAATGGCCTATCGACCGAGAGAGTGTTGCGCTCGCAATTATCGGCTACACAACTATATTCCATTGTATTGTATCCAATCTCCGCGAAACTAATATGTTAAGTTTTCTAACTGATTTTGGCTGCGGCCCTCTACGTCATAGAAAATTTATAATGCGGCCCGCACACCTTAACGAGTTTGACATGCCTGACTTAGACTTTACGTGAAAGTCATGTGTCAGTTATACAGAAAAACAGTAGCTACTACAAAGCACACGTAGAATCGATGGGCTGCTTCAAAAGCTCAGTTTACGTGAAAAATCCCGTATATTTAATTTATTTATTATTTTGGGTGCATCGTATGATCCAGGAAGCAGGTGGTTTGCGGCACCGGAGTTTTTATACGATGAAGCGGAAGAATGGCCACTAGATCGTTATGTACCGGAGACCAATGAAGAACTAAAACCGGCTTACGTTAATATTCATGTTTTATCTGATCCGCTGGTAGACGTTATCAGATTTTCAAAATGGGAACGTCTCTTACGTAGCATGGGCTATTGTTTCCGGTTTCTCGGTTTTAAAAAGCAACCAGTTGCTTTGATAAATCTCACTAGTGAAAACCTGAAGAACGCAGAAACAGTTTTGTGGAAACTAGAACAAGCAGAGTTTTCCGACGAAGTAGCCGTATTGAAGCATAACCGTGACACAACCGATAATAACAAGAGAAAGCTCCCAAAGTCTAGCCAAATTGCTAGATACGACCCATTTTTAGATGAAGCTGGAATTCTGCGAGTGAACGGCCGAATGGAAGCAGCAGACTGGTTGACCTACGACGCGAAGTTTCCCATCATATTGCCCAAAAACCATACTCCCAAAATAATTTAGAAATTAAATTTACGGGATTTTTCACGTAAACTGTATTTTTGATGCATCCCATCGATTCTACATGTGATTTGTAGTAGTTACTGTACTCCCATATAAATGACACATGAATTTCACGTAAAGTCCATGTGGATGGATTAGAAATCTTTTTTTCTGCTTTTCTCAAGCATGTGGTAGTAAATTCTTGTTGGAAAGGGAATTGTTGTCTGTAACCTAACTTTTTTTTTCCTTTGCAATGTGTCAACGGATGCCGCAGCTGAAGAACATTCAGCGTTGGAGGACGAGTATGAACTCAAGCTCGAGAAACACAAATCCGAGCGTCGAGTTCGTGGAGGTGAGTGTATTTATTTCCCCTTCGAAATTCTATTTAACTTAAGTTGTGGAATTTGTTGTTTTCAGCTTTCCACCGATTTCAACGGATAACATGCGGATGTGGCATTTTTGTCGCTAGCTGTCGAATACCCTCGAAAGCGGCAGCAATCGAGGAGAAGATTCCAGTCCGGAAAATTCCAAAGGTGTCGCAGATGCTCCAGCTCCAAGAAAATTACCGGAACCTGTTAAAATTTGGTTTCTCAACGCAACTGGCAGAAGATACACTTTGTGCTTATTTGTGGAAATAAAGTTTATTTTCAATTAATTTTGTTGAATTTCATATTTATTAATAAAAATAAACAAAAATAAAAAGGAAAACAATTAACAAAATCGACCCAAATTTCATTTTCATACCAAAAATATTTTCGGTAGCTTTCATAAACACATCGCGTTGAGCATACTCAAAATTCACGTAAAAGTCACCTACAACATTCATAAAGCATCAATTCCTATAGGAGCGCGTTTACATATTTATTTCGTAGCATTTACGTGAAAATAACTTGGATAAAAATCATGTTGTTTTTCACGTAGCCGCTACGTGCAGATTATTTTGGGTGTAAGATCACTGAGCTCCTCATAGATTGGTATCATCGTCAACACAAACATGCTAACAACGAGACTGTTGTAAACGAAGTGAGGCAAAAATTCCACGTACCTAAGTTAAGGATCCTAGTACAACGGGCGACGAAGAACTGCATGTGGTGTCGAGTGTACAAGGCCACACCAGCTGCTCCAAGGATGGGTCCACTTCCGAGAGTGCGAATCACTTCCTACGTACGTGCATTCACTTATACAGGAATCGACTACTTTGGACCATTTTTAGTAAAAATCAAGAGATCTGCAGAGAAACGATGGGTAGTACTCTTCACTTGCCTTACCATCCGTGCGGTGCATTTAGAAGTAGCATTTTCGCCGACAAGTGATTCCTGCAAAAAGGCCATTCGTCGGTTCATAGCTCGTCGAGGACCACCAGAAGAAATATACACAGACCACGGAACAAATTTTGTTGGGTAAGCCGGGAACTGAAAACCGAACTAAAAATATTAAAAGGGAAAATGAAGGAGGACGCACGCCGTGGCACCAAACCGTGCCGCATACAGCGTGGTGATAAAGTTATCATCGAGAGATATCCAAGAGCAAAAGGAGAATCTCGTTTCTACCCTAAACAGTATACAGTTCTTGAAGAAGAGAACGGTAACTTGCTTTTATCAGACATTGACGGCCTTACTTTGAAACGACACGTCTCGCAAACAAAAAAGGTTGTGCCCTGGAGGAGTACTGGCACCGATTCAGGGATACACTCAGATTTTCTAACCATTCCTTCAACTAACATTTTTTTTCCTGTAGGGGAGAGCCCACTGCGACCAGTAGTTGATCTATTGTGGTGTTTACCCCGCGTTACTATATGCTGTCAGGTTCACCTGCACTATTGATTGGAGTGACAGTTGATTGCTGACTAAGCATTTTATCCCAATCGGGTATAATATCAAAGATGTATGATATAACCTTCTTAGGGCTGATATGCAACCATATGTCTTGTGCGCTTATTAACTTTGCCCCAAGAACACGCTCTCTCCTCTTAAGGAGGGCGCAGCAGTTGCATAGAAGATGCTCTGCAGTTTCTTTTTTGAACCCGCAGAACTGACAGTCATCTTTCAGAATTATGTTTATCCTTTTGAGATGCTGTTTTGTTGGACAATGTCCGGTCAAGAGACCTGTGTAAGTACTTAATTCGTGCTTACTTAAGTTCAACATGTTTTTTGAGAGTCGTGCGCTTGGTTCAATGAATCTTTTTGCCTGAGTTGCTCCCTCCGCTGTTTTCCAGTTGGAAACAATAGTGGTGCTTTCCCAGTTCTTGAGCTCCATAGTCAAGGCACTTCTCGATACTCCGCAGAAAGGTTCAGGTCCAATCAACAGTCCCTGAGATCCTTCCCTAGCTAGTTGGTCTGCTTCTTCGTTCCCTAGGATACCGCAGTGGCCTGGTACCCAGAATAAAGATACTCTGTTCCTTATGGCCAGGTTTCTTAGTGCAACTATACACTCCCAAACTAGTTTGGAGTAACATGTGAACGTACTGAGTGCTCGGAGAGCAGCCTGGCTGTCAGAGAACATGCAGATACTTGTGTACCTGTATCCCCTTTTCAAACAGGCTAAAGTGCATTCTAGAATTGCTTGAATTTCAGCTTGGAATACTGTTGGCCAGTTTCCCATAGGAATTGAGATCCTGAGTCTAGGTCCGAAAACCCCTGCCCCAGTTCTTTTATCCATTTTTGACCCATCAGTGAAGAATAGAATCGATCTGGGAGGAACCGCAGGTCCACCTGACTCCCACACGTCCCTATCATTGATAGTTACATTGTATGGTATGTCTAGGTTGAAAATGGGCTCCATCCAGTCATCATTTTTCACAATAAGTGAGTTTAATTTAAATTTCTTTAGGATTTTGAGGTGTCCTGTAAGATCTCCTTCATAGAGAGTTTTGTGTTTGGAGAGTCTCAAGGCACTACGTTCCGCCTCTAACTCAATGAATTGATGTAGAGGCAGAATATTTAGTAGTGCATTTAGAGCCTCATTCGGTGTGCTTCGCTTTGCGCCAGTTATAGCTAGCGTTGCTAGTCTTTGGAGCTTCGCTAGTTTTTTCTGGGCCGTAATTTGCATAGTTTTGGTCCACCATACTAAGGAGGCATAAGAGATTTTGGGTCTTATAATAGCTGCAAATATCCAGTAGATAATTTTCGGCTGTAGTCCCCATTTTTTCCCTACTCCTTTGAGGCAGACCCATAGAGCTGTTGTAGCCTTAGCGATTACATGCTCTATCTGTGGGTTCCATGATAGCTTTGAGTCTAGTACTATGCCTAAATATTTCACTTGTGATTCGAGGTTTAATACTTCCCCATCTAATGTTAGAGGTTTTAGTGTAATTTTTCGTCTCCTAGTGAATGCTATCACAGTAGTTTTGGAAGGGTTTATGTTTAGTCCCTCTTCCCTGCACCAAAATAGTGCGTAGTTGAGTGCAGTTTGCATTCTATTAGACATCACATTCTCATGTTTTCCCCGAACTATAATAACTACGTCGTCTGCAAAGCCAATAACTTCGAATCCCATGGATACAAGTTTGTTTAGGAGGTCATCCACTATCAAGGACCACAACAACGGTGATAGAACCCCGCCTTGTGGACATCCCTTCGTTGGTGTGGCTTTGATTGTAAGTCCTCCCAAGCTTGCATAAATGGTTCTGTTTATTAGCATCGCACTAGTCCAGTTAACAATTGCCGAGTGGCACCCTCGTCTTTTCATAGCTGTTTCGATTGAAGTGTGAGATGCGTTGTCGAATGCCCCTTCAATGTCTAAAAAAGAAGCGAGTGCTATTTCTTTTGCCTCTACAGTCTTTTCTAGTTTTTGTGTAAGGGTATGTAAGGCCGTAACCGTGGACATACCTTTTTTGTAAGCGAACTGGAAGTTGTTTAGCTTACTTAAGCTAAGATATTGCGATTTAATATACTCGTCAAGTATCTTCTCCATTATTTTCAAAATAATGGACGTTAGACTAATAGGTCTGAATGCCTTAGGTTGTGTTTTAGCTTTTTTCCCTGGTTTCGGGATAAAGATCACGCGCACCTTCTTCCACTGAGTTGGAATATGACAGAGGGTCATACTGGCGACGAACATCTCTACCAAGGCAGGTGTAACCATTTGTTTAGCTTGCTGTATTTGAATTGGTAAAATTCCATCTTCACCAGCTGCTTTGAATGGTTCGAATGTACTTATTGCCCAGTCAACCATTGAAGGTGTAAAGATTGTGCGTGATTTGCGAAGTGCTTCATCACGTCTGACATTTCGAGTGAGTCTTTCAATCGGAGTGTCATTAATCTCTATTCCTTCAATGGATTCTGGGAAATGCGTACTTAGTAGTAATTGAAGCGTTTCATTTGGGTTTGTAGTGAACTCCCCGTTCTTTTTCTTCAATTGACCCAGTCCATTTGAATGTTCTTTTGATAGAACTTTCTGGAGTCTGGCAGCTTCGGGTGTAGTTTGCACGGTTTCACACATGTGCTTCCAACCACTCCTCTTAGCTTTTCGAATGTTTTTGTTGTACTCTGTTAGGGATTTACGATAATTGTCCCAGCTTGAGTCAGCTTTTGCTTTGTTGAAAAGTTTTCTTGTTTTTTTCCTCAACTTTTCTAGTTGTCTGTTCCACCAAGGAACTTTCCTGTTTGAAACACGTTCCTTGAGTGGACAGCTGGCTTCGAAAGCGTATATAATTTTATTTGTGAACCTGTTTGAAGCTTCCTCTAATTGTTTTGTTGTTCGTATTTTCGTTTCCAACAAAGGATTGCAAGCTTCAAGTGTGTGTTTATAAAGACTCCAGTTGGTTTTCCTGGGATCTCTATAAACGTCCTTGATTATAACCACTCCCACTATGTCGAATGAGATATGTCTGTGATCAGACAGTGATTCTTCATCCGATACCTCCCAGTTTTTAATTTTATCTAGAAGTAGTGGTGTACATAGAGTTAAGTCGAGGACTTCTTGTCTATTTCTCGTTATAAACGTTGGTTTGTTTCCCTCATTGCAAATTTCGATATTATTTTGTGAAAGAAACTCTAGTAAGGACTCACCTCTTGCGTTGATGTCGGTACTTCCCCACAGCGTGTGATGTGCGTTGGCGTCGCAGCATACGAGGAATTGCTGGTTCTGAGCCCGGCACTTTCTCATATATTCTACAACCATCGGTGGGGGTATATCGGTGCTATCTCCGGGGAAATACGCTGACGCTACACTTACCGTGTGCTTACCTTTCGGTGTTGGTATTTCGACCCTTATAGCTGCAATGTCTCCGCTGATGAATTCTGTAAAGGGAGTAAATTTAATTCTATTGTTTACTAGTAAAGCAGCCCTTGGGTGAGAACTGCTTTCATCGTATAGAATCTTACCATTCGGCGTGTATAGCCCTTTAACTTTACCCTTGTTAATCCAAGGTTCCTGGATAAAGGCAAGGTCCAGGTCTTCGGCGGCGAATCTTCTGAGTAGTGTGCACGAGGCTCCTACGGCATGGTGAAGATTCACCTGGACACATTTTAAGGTGTTTATTTTGGTAGTGTTTTGCCCGTGGATGTGGGTCATTGCACCGGTTTTTTGCCTTTTGCACATGTTTGACTACCCTTTTTCGGTTTGCTCTATGTGCTCAGTGTTTTCGGAGCCGTTTTATCGGTCTTCGGTTTTGTGTTAACAGGTTTATGGAGGGTTGAAATACCCCCAACGCTGCTCATCCCGCTCGGCCCTGGTTTCTGTTGATTAAGTTCCAAAATGCGGCCCTTATACAACTTCCCAGTTCCTTCCGGTGAGCAATTGGCATTGGATCCACTGTGGCTCTCCTCATTGTTCTCGTTAGTCCAGAGGTCCTGTCCCTGGTCCATAGGTTGGCCCTGGTTCATAGACTCCAGTTCATTGAGATCTAGTGAGACCTCAGTGGTACCTTTGCTAATCGTCTCTCCTTCTGCGGATCGGACTTGGTCTATCGCCGACTGGTCCTTTACAAGGCCCGGTTTAGGCAGCCCAGGTCCTTGAGCAGCTTTGACGGCGTTTTCCCCTCGGTCAACTCCGCTGTCTGTTGGATTCTTCCGGTTTAACTTCCAGATTTTGCTGGAACCGAATCCGTAGAAGATAACGAATTTCCTTTTCTCTAACTCCCTCAAAGAATTTTCGTCCACGGTAAAGACCACTTCGAGAGCCTCGTTCCTTTTCTGGATATTATAGAACCTCCAGCTTTCGGTGCTCAGCTCCTCATTCTGGCTTTCTATAGTAGCCTGAACAGTTTCGATGTCGTCTTCAGAAGCTCCTGGTAGGTGAGCCTTTAAAATCTCCGATCTAGGAATTTGGGATTCCCCAACGGCGATGAGCTCTGCATCTACCCATGGTTTGAGCACTGGTGTGACTTGTTGTAGCCAGTCCGCTGTGGCCTGATCAAGACATGTCACTACCATGAACCCGGATTTGTAACAACACTGCGCAAATTTTGGTTTAAGTTTCTCTAACCGTTGGCCGAGAACTGCCCTTTTTATTGCCTGTTGTATCAGTTTAAGTTGCTCTGTCGTCAGCTGTGTGCTTGGGTAGTTTTTGGCAAGTATGCCAACCCTAACAGAGCTAGCAACCTCTTTGTAAGAGGGCTTTTGGTTGCCATTTCTGTGGCTTTTTGTTTTCTCGATCGGTCTCACTGGGCGATTGGCACCATTCGACCTCCCACTCCTTGCTTTTTGTTGTGGTCGAGGCTTAGTTGGTTCTTTGGAATCCGGTTTTGTCATAAGGTCTGAAGGTCCCTTTGCCTTTTTGGCATTTGACTTTTCCGCGCTGCTCGAACCACTGTTTTCTCCACTGCGAGCCCGTTTTGCATTTTTAGCAGGTGGTGTGCATTTAGCAGTGGAAATATGGCGCATAGCCTCTTCGTACGGTACATTTTGAGCGAGATACTTCTTCAGTCGCTTCCGTCCCGCACCACTTAGTTGCCGAGTATCAAAGTTTTTTACTTTGATTGGCGTGTCGATCTTTTTGATGGTGACATTAACCCCATCATCGTTGCTCTCATCTTCCGCGGGGGAGTCCAAGGCGGAAGAGGAAATGGATAGCACTCCTGTGAACGACTCGATTGAGAGCTGTCTCTCGAGCTCACCTTCTGTGGCTTCCATAGGTTCCGGCTGAGGCAAACAGTCGGCACTCGTTATATTTTTATTTTTATTTGGTGTGTTCATTATTTGAATCCCACGAGTAGCCACGGAAGAAACGGTCCGCTGTGTCAGTGCCCTGCTTTAACACAGTAAGGGCTATATACTGTGGGGTGCGCCCTGGTGCCCCACAGGCTCCGTTAGAGGGCAGGATTAAACCCCCCTGCCCATTCATCCTTCGGCACGGTTGCTCGCGTAACACCTTGGAATTAGTGGTTTGCCCCCCATCTCAGTCTGCATGCGACCATAGCATCCACCGGGGTTGGGTACCCGATTTCCGCTAAGGTTGCTCGCACCCCAGCTAGCACCACGGGGAGGTAGAGAATCGGAGTTGTAAACAAGAGGTGATATGACCACTACCCGAAGGTTGGGTGTATGGGGTCTCGAGTTGCACATTGTCTACCTTCGCTAACCAACTAACATAAACAGCCCTGAAATTAATCCTGAAGATATCCCACCTCAACATCGCCCTGCAAGAGAGAAGCGTGCCCCTGGCTACTTGCAACAGTATGTTAGGTTGGTTGAAACAGAACTTGACGAGTTATCAAAGTCTCGAATGTCAAATGCACCCAACAAACGTCAGTAAACAACTACCATCGAATACAATATACTTTCCTTTGAAAAGAATCCGAATCTCTTCAATTTGTTAGATATTTTAAGTCATTCCTTGAATTGTTGATAAAATCTACATGTTTCCAGAGAAGAAGTGAGATGTGGTATTCCGATCTGAGCGTGTAGCAGATCTGAGCGTGTAGCCTATTTGACTTCGCCTGTCAATCGGGCAACACTGCGTCGCCGACGCGGCCGTCGGCGCCGCCACAGCAAACCGTCATCGAGCCAAATGCGGCGAGGCAAAGAATCGTCCATTTCTCCGTTGGACGTGCAGGCGAGCAGGTGTGTGTGTGGACACGCTGGGTGGTTTTCTCCCGAGTTGGCGCAAACTAGAAGAGCCACAAATGTTACGCCCAAATTTTAGTAGATTTTACTTCAGGGACGATGCTATTTGTTATCGACAAAGGTGGGACATTTCGATGTTGGAGAGTTGCGTTTGGGACGCTGTGCGGTTCGGTTCAATTTTTGATTTACGCTCGTGTGCCTTCCGTCGAAAAGTAGTCGGAACAAATATGTTTTGTAAATTTATCCGAATGGTTGGATGATGTAGTGATGATTCATGATTGGGCTGAGATTTTCATTCAATTTGTTATAGTGGGTGGTATAAAACAGTGATGTGAATGGCCAGAGGATTCGATTTGCATGTGTGGAATGTGGAGACGATTATTTCAGAGTTGGCATGGCTGGAAAAGGAATTTCCGGTGGAAGTGGAAGGCTCAAGGGATTGATTATTTGTGAAAAATGTGTGTGATTGAAACATAGATGTTGCAGGTGTTTTCAGAGGAAGATTTGATCCGTGCCAATGCAGCGGCATTGATTGCTCGCAGTGTGCTTCATTAAACAAAGAAGCGGTGGTTTGCACGACTGGGCTGTTCGATAAATTTTTTGGGCCATTGATATAGTGAAAGTGTTTTGTTTTGGTTATATCAGTGCTCCTTAATGAAGATGGTTGGAAAACGGGCTCAAGAAGCGCGATGTACAGTTTGGCAGATCATTTCCTGGAAGAAGGCAATCTCCATCAAAGCAGGCGTTGCATTTCATCATTCGGTGAGGAAATTCCAATTTATTTTTTCTCTCTGTTCTCTAATTTTGGTTTTGATGTATGGATGGTGGTAAGGTAAACTATACGGGAAGTCTCTCGTATCGTTTACTCTGCTCTCTCGGCCGATACGAAGCGTTTGTTTCGAATTTGAATCCCCACGAGCTAAGCGTTTGCTGCAGCATTAGGCTGATGTCATGCTGAAGCAACTAGCAACGCTACCTACAACGCAACGTTCACACGACTAACCAGCTCTCATTTGATCTCCATGGAAATCGCGCAGACCTGTCATACTGGTCGCTTTGTATAGCGCGACCAATCTGATGCCAATGTGTTTTGTAGCGCGACTAGTAGGAAATCCAATAGGAATATTGTTTTTTCTCGATTTGAACCAGTGATTCCGGGTTTTAAGCACAATAGTACGAAGATCTGTCCGAACTTGTGATAATAAACTAAAAAATATCTTAATCGGCGAGAAAATTTTCATGAATTCTTAGTTCCGGCAAAAAACAAGGAATTTTGTCTGTTCAATTTTCGGCATTCTTGCAATCCGGGTCGTGATTTGATGAGTTTTTGATAGCTCCCGAAAGAAAGGAGACGATTCAAAGCATTATCAGATGTAGAGAAGTGATGATTTGTATGGAATTTCAAAGTGACAGGTCGCGCCAGCATGACATACCAATGCGTTGCAACGCAATCTTATTGGAACGTTGCGTTGTGTTGCGTTGCTAGTTGCTTCAGCATGACATCAGCCTTATTCTCCAGGTTTGACTAACTGGAAATATTTTAAGGTACCCCGCATAAATGAGGATTGTAATCAAACGATTTTTCAAACAGTCAACCGACGATTTGATTAAGCGTAGAAAGACGTTTAGCAAACGATTATTGAAATCGTAAAAAACATTGCTTGAATCGTTAATTCCGAATTGATTGTATTTTGAATATGTCGTTAGGTTATGTAACTGTTAGAAACTATTAAAACAGATATATGGGAAAACTTTTCCACTAACTGTTACTATAATGTTTAAAAACTGCTCCTGGGAAACGTATTGAGATACCCAAACTTTTCTCGTTACAGTTATTCTCGAAGCGAATTCAAAAATAAACTATCAGTAGCGGTTCTGTAACAATTTCACCTTACTTAATTCCGACGTTTTGTGGACGATTTCAGAAACCGTTCTTGAATAGAGCACGCACACATATAAAAAATATTTTCAGTATTGAGGAATTTTCGGATATTATACTTTTATTCACAAAACACAATTTGTAGATTTTAAAAATATTTTGGACATAGTGTTCATATTTTAACATTCCGTTTAATCAACCGTACTTAATTTTCCCCCATGCATGAAATTTTTGGCGATGATTCGATAGCGGCTAGCGTCCATAACCTGAAAAATGAGAAAAAAATACAGATTTAATTTTACAGGTCTGTCCGGTGAACATTGATTTCACATATATTGCATGCAAAACATAACTATCAATAAAATTCATGACTTACCTAACAACCTAACCTTCCGGTGCTCCCACGACATCCGTGGGTTGGAAATAACCTTGGACTCTGGATTTTGTTTTGCTGCCTTGATGAGCTGTTGGCGTTCCGAGAAAATAAAAAACAATGTTCGATTACTGAAACATTTCGTTTGTATGTTTCAATGCTCAGTTTAAACATAGTTAAGAAACTTAAGTTTTAGGTGAAAAAAAGTTAGAGAGAATTTATGTTACCTTTTTTCGATTATTCGATGGATTCATCGTTCCGAGACTTATTTCCTCCTGGGGCGACACATCCGATGGCAACTTTTATTGAAACAGAGGCGGTCGCCAAAAAAACTGGAGCGACGAATACAGGAGCACCGTGCAGGGGTTCTGAAACGAAATCCGGCCAACAGGTAGATTCCCGACCGGACCTTTCCGACATTCCCGACGCGTCAAAAACTGTGTGCTACGACGAAAAATTTCTTCTTCTTTTTTTTCTTCTTGGATAAACAAATCAGAAGTGCTGCCAGATGTGCATATTTTTAGACTACGAAAAATGTTTTTCTACAAACTGAGTTTTATTTATCTGCAAGTGAAAAATGAGTGCTATAGGTGCTATATGAACCGATGTGTTGAACTGTTTGAGGAAAAATTCTTAAGAAACACTTGACATACATGGCACCTTTATATGTTGGTAATCCACCATGGGTGCACGGATTCACCGCAGTTTCTGCCAAAGTATGTGCTCACATGCATTCTTTAGATTATTATGTTCGACAAATCTCCAATGCAGCGTGCCTCATACCCGGACCCCATGGCTTCGTATGAACTGTTATGGAGTGAATGTATTGTGTTGATGTAGGTATATTTTGGAAGAACGAATCAATCAGGTGGGCTAGTTTACTTACAGGTATTCCGGCATCCGTGTATATACCTGGCCAGCTGGCAACTGATGGAACATTCCTATTATATAGAATGAAACACATCTTACCTGTCGGCAACTTATGAGAATCGAACACAAAAGTTTTTCTTGCCGATACCGGGAATCGAACCCAGTACGCCTGGCATACCAATACCAGACTCGCGCCAGCCTATCCACTAGACCACATCGGCGCTTGACATACATGGCACCTTTATAAACTTAAATGTTGCACGTCATCGAATTAATATTCGGATTTTTGTATGGAGGCTGCAGATTCGTTAATGTTATATGTTCACTTATGATTTCACTTATTATGAAAATTGTTGAATCCCATAAATTTACTGATATCAAAGCATATTTTCAAAAATGTGTTGTATTTTTTATTTGCTGAACTAACTGGCATCTATGCCTCGCGCCTTGCCATTTTTTGACATTAGATTTGAATGGTATAGGTAACGGTTCGAGATGATTTATACGCTTATAGAAAAACTGAAGTAAATCGTTTACACCGTTCCTTTACCGTTTCTGATACCATTAATTTTTCACATGAACGTTCATGTTCCGTTCTTATCGTTGTCGAAGTAAAGTTTCACATTATACCTACGTTAACACACACGATCACTATTTCTGGAGCAGTTTATATATCGTGCTGACTGTTTGAGATACAGTTTTTTAGTATGCGGGACCTTTTCACGTCACATTCGAACAGCGGTAAAACAGTTGAAAGAATATATATGTCGTAGTATGACATCAGAGTACGGGAAGCTACAAAAAATGTATTTTTCTAGGATCTACGATTTTACACAAATAACACACGACGTATTACAGGACACGACACTTAACGTTTTTTCAACAACCCGACCACCCTTCGACGAATACTATTGGATAGTATGAACATGTATTAGTGTTTTTCCTTCATCTAGTCAGTCGGACATCGTCCTGTAGATGGGCAACATCGAGCCCGAAACCGGTCGACAAAAAAGGTAAATTTAATTCCTTTTTCCGTTAGTAAAAAGTGTGTTATTTTTTCATTATTGGGTAATTTTTTCTCGTTTTATTGAATTGTGGAGTAAAGTTTAAGGATATATTTTTGTTATATTTCGCGGTGTAATTATCAGTTGTATTTTTACAGCAATTCATTTCAAAACTTTAAATTTAAAATAGATAATTATCTTTGTTGTATGCTTAATTTTTCGCATTTTACAGGTTCCTCGATTCAAAAATCAGTATTTCATAATGAAAACATCAGTTTTATATTTATTTCGTTCATTTATTTGAGGTTAGAGTATTCCAAGTTACCAATTCCATTCCATTTCAGCTGCCAGATATTGTCATTGAAGTTGAAATCCGAAGTTTACGCGCTGGTGATCGGCAACCTTGCCAACTAGCGACGTTGTGAAATATCATTACTGGCAACGCTTTTGTAAATTAATAACCAGCGTGCCTATACAGCTACGGGTGGTTGCATATTGAGCAACAGTAGGCAAGGAGTACCAAAAGTTTCTCATTGGTGGGGGGTGGAGACGGAGCGCTTTTTGACAGCGATTTGTTCGCCTACCATGCCTATGATTACGATTGCCTGTTACAAGATGGACGATTCCGTGTATTCGCGCAGAGTAAACTTGAATTTTGGAACGAATTAAATCTGACTTTGATTCAAAACATTAATTTTTTTGAATCCAGCTCCTGTTTTCTTTGAATCAATGAATTATATAGTTTTGATTGAAAAGAATAATTTTTGAAAGAAAGAATAAATTTTTTGAATTGAATAACTTTGGACTTTGATTTCAAACAAATTCTTTAATTCAAAAGAAATTTCTTGAATTGCATATTTCTTTAGAAACAAAGTAAATTTTCTTTCAACCGAAGAAAAATGTTTTAAACTGAAAAGAATAATTTTTTGAAACAAAAACTTCAAACTTAGAAGATATTTTGCATTGACTTGCAAGAAGAACAGAAAACCGAAAAATCGAATAAAGTTCGGCCGCTCGTTTTAAAAATCAAACCAGTGTGAATTGGAGTAAGCTATAAATAAGGAGGATTCAGGATGCAAAATGATAAGTGTAAGTTAATAAATACTGAATATTAAAGTGAATTCAAGATTTTCTATAACGCTTGTATAGTTACAGAACCACGGCCGATGGATAGATTTCCAAGTCTCTCGAACATGGAGAAAGCTGCGCAAAGTAACACCTCCCCAAATCCCGCGGTCGTATTTTTTCGGCCCAATCTTCAACGGCAATCACCAGTCGGACCAGCCAGCAGCTGGAGTGGCTTTCGGAAGTTTATTGACCGGCCCACGGAGAATGCGAAACTTTGTCAACGATATCAAGGACCCTACTCGGTTATAGTGAACCAGTGTTTTATGTGTTTGTGAATAAAAAAGAATTTAAGAACTAAAATTGTATCTTTTTATTATTCAAACTCCTAATAGGAACTTCGAAACAACAGGGTAAAAATCTTCCAATTGGAATAAATGGAAAATGGTTCAATGAATAAATGCTTTTAAATCTATATCTAAATTACCTTTGAGCAAAGATAATAACTTTAAATCAAATGAAACTGGTTTTTGTATCAAAGCATTAATATTTTGAATCTAAGATTTTTCAAAAGAAAAAATCTTTGAAACAGAGGAAAATGCATTTGAACCAATGGATTTTTTATTTATACCAAAACCAAAGGAAAAAATTCTTTGTTTTTGCGGCACTTTCCTTTGAAATAAAAAATCTTTGGTATAAGAACACACCCGAAGTTGTACACGTCCTGATAATAACTTGTCGCCAGTGTTCCGAATATCACTCATTTTCAATGAATGTTTCTGATTGCACTTCGCAACTGAACGTACAACGGTCGGGTTTCGTTATTGATTGCTACTGGACCTACCCGATCATCGATCGTTCAATTCATCGCTAAAATACAGATCACCTCGCACGATGCTTGCTGTCAAAACAGTGCAGCACCATCATCAAATTGGAATCTCACCAATGCGCAATGCATATGGCGAATCTTGTTGGTCTTCGATCAGGAGTGAATGGATCAGGCAGTGAGTGAGTGATACATGAAGCCGATCATTAGCGTATTTTGTTTGATTTGATATATAGCAAATAAATAAATTTATTTGTTGTTATAACGTTTTTTAACATCAGTATGATCAAAATCAAATTGAAGTTGTGTTTGTGAGGGAAAGATGTTCACTTTCGCAATGTTTTTCAAATTTTACAAGTTCTCTTATTAAACTGTCGTCCGTCACGTTAAAACTACTGAGAATTTATGGTGTCCCGCACAACTGTTTGATTTTTCTCGTCCTGCAAAAAATAATTTTGAATTTCATATAATTTAGGCAGATACTGAGTGAGCTACATTCAGAATGGATCAGTTTGTATCTCACTCATCTCCGATATGCGATGTTTGCTAACCCGATGATTCTGAATGATGCGACTCGGTTTGCATAGCTGATAGGAGCGCTGATCGAGATTGCATACCAGCCAGGCGAAGCAGTTGCGAGAGGCGCTATCCCATTATACAATCTGAATGTTTCCAACAGGAAACGCATCCTGAGTGTTTGTTGTGATTGATTTTCGGAAGACTGCTTGTCGCCAGTGAGTGTCGCCAGTAAATGTCGCCAGCGCTCATTGACGATAACTCCGGTTTGGGGATTCAGCGACAATATTCCATGCTCACATCAAGTGTGAGGATTAAAAACTAATGTAATGGTATGCAATTTCCAGCAGCTGATAAATTAAATTGCTTTGTGTTTCTACCGTTTACTATTTTTTTTTCTGATCACAGAGTATGCCACAGAGTATACGGAAAAAATACGAAGGCAAAATAGCTGATCTACAGAAACCCAAATGTAATATTTTATATTCCAATTTATAATTGTAGTGAGTATAGTGTTGGTAAGTATCGTAATTTCCTTATTCATTAACAGCATTTAATGTATCAATATTCCATATATACTTTCCCAAATGACATAAATTCATATTTAGGTCTTTCCATATTCAAAATATTATATGAAGCGTTTGGTAGGGATCTCCACGCTTTATTCCGCCCCTGTATCCTGTATCTTTCGCGGTTTTCATCACATGGTTGGCCTGGCCGTAGTAATATCTGCAATGCATAGGAATATGTAACAGGTAATACGCTGAAAAGAAAAATGAAAGACGCAAGTCTTCCATTTTCCAGGATGCCTACATGTTTTGGCCATGTTGATGTAAGAAGAAGAAGAAGAAGAAGACAAAGGTGGGACATTTCGATGCCTTATTTTGCGACAGACATGTAGTAACTCTGACTTGTTAGGTGATATTTTGAATCCCGATGCCGTTGCCTTTTCTATTACAGATGTAACGGACATCTGTAGTTGGTTGCGAACTGTTTCAGGACTACGACCAGAAGCAATTAGAATGAAGTCATCTGCGTACCCAAAATAGCGTATGCCGCGGGGAATACTGTCGTACAATGGCTCCATAGATATCAGGAACAGAGTGACTGAAAGCACCGAACCTTGTGACACTCCGTTATCTTGTGTTTTCAGGTTTGAAAGATGACCACCTACGGCCCCTCTGAAAGGTTCTATTCGTGAAAAAGTCTGTTATAAACCTAACCATACGGCCACCGATTTTCCATCGGTACAGATTATCGAGAATTGGGCCGCGCTGAACCGTGTCGTAGGCTTTGGAAAGGTCCAGAGTAGCCACGTCACTGTGCAGACCATTTTTGAAAGGTTCTCGGTTCGATTCCTCAAGTGTTAAGTGCGTATCTACTCCACGCCCTCTTCGGAATCCGAATTGTTGAGTTGACAGAAGTATACGTTTCTCAAGAAGCTCGATAAGTCTCCGGTTCAACATCCGTTCCATCACTTTTCCAATGCAGCTTAGTAGCGAAATGGGCCTCTGGTTGCCCAGCACTTCGGATTTTTTCCCCGCTTTCGGGATAGCTATGGTAACAGCTTGTTTCCAGATCTCAGGGATACAATCTGACGTCCAAATTTTGTTGAATGCGCCAAGCAGCTGCGTTTTAGCAGCGAACGGTAACTTCCTTATCATGTTCGAAGTAATGTCGTCTCAGGACCTGTAGATTTTCCTTTATCACGATCGATGGCCCACATTAGTTCCGCCAAAGAAAATTCTTCGTCCAGTGATGTGTCAGTGGGGATTTGGAAGTGTGTTTGCAGGGGGATTTGAGGACCAATCACCTAGTGCATTTGCTACATCGAGCGGTTCATTGATGTAACCTGTCGGCAATTTTAATGTTATTGGTTCGTTGGTGCGTTTACCTGCAAACGCGTTGTATTGTCTCCAAATAAACGGGGTGGGAGCAAGTGGGTTAATGGATTTCAGGAAATTTGCCCAAGATTCCTTTTTTGCCTGAATCACGGCAAGACTTGCTTTAGCTCTAGCAGTTTTGAAGTTACTAAGCGCTTCGCCCCGACGAGGATGAGTAGAAGGCATTTTTCGTAGTTTGCGTCGAGCCGTTCGTCGAATTTTTATCACTGCCGCTATCTCTTCGCTCCACCATGGAACCGCCTTTTTGTGCATTTGTCCATTTGTGCGTGGTATGAACTGAGAAGCCGCATGGTGAATTGCTCGCGAAATTTCGGTAATATTTGGAGATGTATTTCTTGAGCGAGTGTTCTCCAATACTTGTTCGTATAAAGACCAGTTTGCTCTATCTTCTAACCAGCGGGGTTTTGTTTTGTAGGGTGTCGTGCTGTTGTATGTAGAAATAACTGCAGGAAAGTGGTCGCTACTGTATCAGTCATCCTCTACTTGCCAATGTAGATCTTTTGCGATTTCTAAAGACACCAAAGCTAAATCAATTGCAGATGTATGCCCAGATGCAGAAAGAAATGTTTGCTGTGTGTTGTTGAGTATGATGAAATTGTGTGTTGCTACAGTCTCTTCTACAGCAAAACCTGCAGAGTTATGGTTATTATTGCCCCATATGGGGCTGTGGGCATTGAAATCTCCCACCAAGATTAGTGGTTTTGGTAGGCTATGTATAAGGGAATCGAGTTCTGCTATCACAGTGTTTTGGTTCTCTCCTGGGCGAATGTAAATGGAGACCTTTATGGGAACATGGATAGTAGCAGCTGTGGTGGGGTATCTGCATTGGGTGGAAACGGCAGTATACGGGATATCCTCTCTGATTCCCAGAGCGGCACTGTTTGTGTGGGGGTAGTCTCCATGGTGAGCTAATCAGTTGTATTTCCTTCGCAAGTGGGTTAAATCTGCTGATCTCGAACTTGGAGAGCTACAGCTACTGGGTTGATATCGTTTAGAAGTAGTTGTAAATCCGTTTGTTTTGCCCATGCTCCGCAGATGGTCCACTGCAGTACCAGAGCCGATGATCTGGGAGACAAAGGTGATCTCGTGGAGGAGGTACTTGAGAGATCGCTGGTATTTATTGTGGTGTTCAACGATAAGTTTTCGGGTATATCGAATGGTTGGTACGTCTGGGTGGTAAAGTTGGTTGGTGTTCGATGATTAATGGTGGTTGTATTCATAGCATTTGTTGTGGCCGTAGTCCAGTTAATATGCGCCGTCAGTTGTTCTTCGCTAGTGTTCTCCGGCATCGTCAGAGCACAAAGGTTGAGAAGTATCCATAATTAGGCAATCTTCATTAGATTGCTCTTCTACATCGTCTGAACCGACCGACGGGGAAAGGAATGTGAGTTCAGAATTGCCAATGGTGTAAACGTTTCTCTTCATTCTCGTGGATGGTGTTGATTTTTTAAGCGGAGTTGTGTGCAAAATTACCCTGCTCTTACATTTTGGAGTTTTGTTTTTTGGGGTATTACGTGTTGTTCGGCTAGGTGTCGGTGAGATAGTGGTTCGACTTTCAAGGCTAGCTAGTGTGAGTTTCATTGCTTCAAACTCGGCGCTCAAAGCTTGAAAGTGTTGCAGTTGTTCTCTGAGTTGTTGATTTTCAGCTCTTAAGCGTGAAATTTCGTCGTTGTTACGGATATCATCAAGTCGCTGTTGTATTTTACTAGCATTAGCGTAGGTAGACGGTCTGTTTTCGGCTGAGACCATTCTTCGCGCTTCGCCTAATGATATCAGTTTTTCTGCTGCTACTTGGCACACTCGATTCTCAAATTCATATATTGGACATTTCTTGCTGCCGGGGGGGGGGGGGGGGGGGGAGGGGGGGGGGGGTGATCCCCTTTGCAGTTCAGACAGTATGACGGGCAGTTGCATTCTTCTTCTTCGTGGGCATTGGAGCAGTTCCGGCACAGTTGGGGCTTTTCGCACTTGTTTTTCGTGTGTCCATACGTGTAGCAACGATAGCACAGCATGGGTTGATCATAATATGTTCGTGTTTTGACTCTGAGTAGTCCGAAGTAAATATACTAGGGGATTACTGTGCTAGAAAGTGTCAACACTAGTGTAGCAGTGTTGACTCTCTTTCCCGAAACGGTTCTTTGGATACGTCTCACACTAATGATACCTTGTGGTTTCAGCTCCTCGCTCAATAATTCGTCATAAAAGTTGATTACGTCGTGACATGTGACGACACATCGATTGAAGTTCAGGCGATGGTATGAGATTGTTATTTCTGTATCGTTGAAAAGTTTTTTCATTACAAGTAGTTTTTCAGCTTGCTTAGCGTCACGTACCTACTTTGATGATGTAACTGGTACCATTATTGATAGATTTAGCATCTTCGACCTTACCAATGAGTTGTTCAACAGACTTCCCTATTATAAATGGATTTTTAGGGAGTTCTTGGTCTTTACACGTAGTTAGC
Source organism: Uranotaenia lowii (assembly GCF_029784155.1). Classification (NCBI taxonomy): domain Eukaryota; kingdom Metazoa; phylum Arthropoda; class Insecta; order Diptera; family Culicidae; genus Uranotaenia; species Uranotaenia lowii. The sequence goes on along the minus strand of NC_073691.1, from coordinate 116,714,696 downwards.
ATCAATACGATTAATTGGCCTTTTTGTTGGTTGCGGTCCATCCATACTGGTAGCAAAGGAGCCGCAGATCCATTAGGATGGTTCGAGTTTGGTTTCAAGCTGTTCGTCAGTTCGTATGTTGATGTTTGACTGGCTATGTCTGGGGGGACCGAAGGAGGCCCTGTAGACGCCATTGTCACATTTAGTTGTTTTACCCTAACGCTAGCTCAAAGCGTTTACTGGACACTGCGAAGACAACTTAAAGGTACCACAGTGCCAGGTGTCCTTTGCCCTAGAGCGACGACAATTGACCGAAGGACACGAAGGTACCAATCAATGTCGAAAAATCGAAGAAGGAAAAGATATGATTTGATTTGAGAATCGGTTTGTTTGTCTGCGTCTTTTGATAGATGGAGCTGCTCGAAGAGATGATGTCTTAGATCTTGACCTTGAACAAAGTCCCGCCAAATCTGAGCGAGCAATCGCCTATGCGGTTTGATGGGAAAATTTTTTTCCCACTATAAAGATGCCCAAAGTTCAATTGAACTGAATTATTCGGAAATATTCGTAAAAATCAAAAGGCAGCCCGAGTGGTAGAACGTAGTGTGTCTACTTTGACTACTCGATTAGAACTATTTTAACATTTCTTACACACACTTGCTGAGCGCGTACAGATGAGACGGGACAATCAACCTCAAAACTTCTCAGTACCCAAAACAGGCAGTCGGTAGACAAACGTGGTCGGTTTTTAGGTAAATGTTCTTAAAATTTAAAGTGTTTGTGAAACGCCAAACGAATACTACTAGCGGCAAATAGGACTATTAATTGCGCTGAGGTTGAAAAATAACCATTTTCCTACTTTTCCACTCAAATGTCTGGTACTTGAAAAATAACCATATTTAAACTTCTCCCCAAAAAGGTATTTTATGGATTCTCCAAGAGAAGTCATAGTATAACAAAATGCGGAAAAAGGTCAAATATGGTGATTTTTGAACCATAAATGGTTATTTAAATACGAGCGTGTACACTCAACTGAGCCGAAAAGTTTTTGGTCACGCACAAGTAGGCAGGCAACAGGTGTCTTGGGTTTGAAAATTTGAAAAAATCGGGTGTGTACCCGAAATATGCTCCCCCACTTCTTATCCTGCCAAATCCCACTTTCTGAGAATTATTTTTTTCCCGCTACAGCTCCTACAATTCGGCCACTAACTGTCAAGGATTGATTTGCTGTTGCGGTGACGACAGCGTTTCGCCGTGTGTGAATATGAACAGATGGATGGAGCAATACGATACGACCAGCCAGCCAGCCAGCGTATATAATTTTTTTATTTCTCAAACTTTACTCTCATCGCTGCTGTTGGGTTGAAATTGTCGATTGAATGAAATGCTTTGGAGTGGTAAAGCTCTCGAATCAATTCGAATCGAATCAACTGGACCAGGCACATTGAGGCAACCAAGCCACGACCCCGTCCATCAGTCTCGGATCTGCATTCGGTTCGTGCAGGTGTGCTTTTCAGAACCAGTCTCCTTGATAGACTAGCTAGCATAGCTTAAGGCCCCCTCGAGTTGGTGGTTTAATCCCCATGAAGTTTACTTACTTTTTCTACTTAAATTTGGCTTGAAGTTGGTGTTTATGGTGTTCTTTTGAAAACTGTTGATCCTAGCATTTCTAAATCTCCGCGAAAGGTTCGCTTTTGCTGTTTGCTCTGTCCAGTGGCTTTCTAGAAGAGATCTTTTGCCAAGAAGTTGGGACGATAGTTAGTTTTGCAATAGTGCTCACTTCAACCTCTAACGGTGGCGCGCAAATACCACACGGTTTGGATTATTGCAACGTACCACAAGTGTGCTCTCATGTGGTGTATGTCGTGAAAAATGCCGCTCGTCAACCGTCTTGCGCTTATGGTTTTGCCTTTTGGAAAAGCCTGAGAATATAAATAAAAAATATATTTATAAAAAAAGCTTCAGAGTGCAAAGAAGTAGAATAGAGCAATAAAGCTGGATAGTTTTGTACCGTGATCGGTTTGCGCAGTTACAACTCTCTCAGTGATCGACACCGAAATCAGCGACTTTTAGTTCGTCATAGTGAAACTGCACGAAACAAAACGGCTAAACTCGTGAAGTCTCGGAAAGTAATAGTGAAACATTCATTGAAAGGTGCGCACGAGAACTGTCCAAGCGAATCAGTGTGTACCAAAAGTTCGGAAAAGAAGAAGAAATACCAGAAGCAAACGAAGAATAAGAGGTGAAGGTAAATTCAAAGTGTGTAGATTGTACAGCACGGCATATCATATTTTGGAACACACCCCATCTTACTGCCAGTAGTGGTTGGTCAGCAAAGATTTAACCTTAACCGCACGGCGAGATAAATTGCTCAACAATTGTTCGAATCGTGAAGAAATTGGTGCTGCTTTAGAGTGTGGCTAGTGTGTGGACCAAGAGTGCGATTAGCCAATAGTGCGACGAGTTCAAGTTGACTTCTGCTGAGCGGTTTTTTTTAATTCAAAGTTGTTTCGCTCCTTTCAGACCTTCTCGCGTACAAACGAGTGACACCCTGTAAGGGGACAACAACAACGACGCTCATTGAGGTCCGACAAACGCTTGTTCATCTCGTTGCAACATTTGATGACTTGCATGCTTAATTCAAATCTCAGAAATCTGCAATAGAAACAGAGAAAAAAAACCCCACACTGAACAAGCGCATCGTCTTCGCTGTTTGCTTTTGATTTGCAGTGCCATCGATTTTGCATAACCATCGCTGGAGACCGTTACAAAAAAAAGTAAGTCCCATTACATTTACCATGGATATTTTCGCTAGCTCAACAGGTTTTTGATATTTTTATACGGCGAACCGAAGGTCATTTTAAAGTAGTTTTGCTCGATTCTCAGTAACAAAAACAAAGCACAGCGAGACAGTTTCGTGTGTGCTTTAATTTTGTTCAACTACAAACAAAGAGATCAAATCATCAATCAGTTTTTATCGGGTTCTCACTCGGTATCGTAGGTTTTAACTCCACGAGAATTTTTTTAGCGATTTTTATTGAAAATGTCGCGATAATTCGTAATTCTCATTGCTTCTGCTCGGTATTGTACTAGTCTGTTCATTTCCCGGCAATTTTTGCGTTCCCAGGAATCGGGAAATATGACGATCCTTTTCTCGGAAAATATGGGAATGACGATTCTAACACTCGTCTGCATAAGAAGTAGAAGCATTGAAAAACATTTAAAACTTTTTTAATGCCTCACAAATTAGCTAGACTTCAGGTTATTCATCAAATCCCGTAAATTTTCAGATAATTATCCTTTTGTTTCAAAATATGTAATTTCTTTGCCGAATATTTCTACTGACATAGTTTGGGAACGGAAGTTCTAAATGATGAGTGAGCAAAATAAAACATTCAGATTCTATTCGTGTGTTTCTTTATTGGAATTGATTGATTTTATAGATTCTTTGTCGCTTTTCACTTTCACACTAAGTTTTCGAACGCAAAAACATTTTTTATCAAATTCGATGCATTAACCAGTCACAAGTAAAAAAAATAGTCTAAGCCATATATCTCGGGTGAGCTTTTATTACGTCGTATGAAAGCACTTTTTATTGGCTTCGGGAATTTCCGGGATATTGAAGCATTTTCCAGGATTTATTTTTTTTAAATTCCCGAGAGTTTCCGGGAGCACTATAACCACTGACCATACTGACTGGACACTCGATTTCGTTTTCTGGATAAGTTTTCCAGAAAAAAAAACAAAAAAAAAATCATTTTTCCAACAGTACGCAATGTTGATTCCAGAGTGCGCATGGATCGATTTGAAGAAATGCTACCCCAGTTAGGAAATGCCACCCAACTTTAAAAATAAAACACGCAATTTCTACGATAAAATCGGGCTAAACAGGACCATTTTTCCTACAGGGCATTTTTTGTCAAATTTTTCAGGTTCGCCACCTGCCGTCGGTATTGCGAACCTGCAAAATCTGACAACAAAAAATTAGACAGAAAATGGTTGAATTTTTGTTCTAAGAGTCAAGTCAGTGTGGTCAGTGCTATAACTATACATATAAATAGAAAAAAGTACTTTCACATTCAATAACCCGTTTGCTTCTTAATGCTTTTTGGTATCATCAGGAGAGCTGTTTGTTTGCGAGCCTTGGAAAAAAAATATTTTAAGATTTTGAAACTACATTTTTACTAACAGAAAAAAAATTCAAATACAAACTTGATACTCAATTAATAGGTTTTCAAACGAAGAAAACAGTTTTTTAAAATTAAAACCATAGACTGAGTTATTGATGATAATGTGGAAAAACTTATTGTTGGTCAAAGTTACCCCGGTGATCAAAGTTAACTCGTTTTACGGTACACAGTAGGGTAACGGACCTATTTTGGACAGCTCTGGGAAATGGCTATGCTATTTTCTGAAGTAGAAAAGTATATGTTACAATTTTTGACTGCTTTATCCGTTCATTACGAAGATCAAAGATTTTTATATCGAAACATATCGTCGTTTGTTTCAATGTAACAAGATTTAAGCCTAAAAACTTGTTTTTTCGATCATTACTCTGGTGGTATTTTGGACCACCAGGTTTCTATTTTGGACCACCTTCTGTTTTGAAACATTAGCTATAAATGAACATTTATTTTGTAAAAATTGTCCTACTACTAACTGAGATATTTTAACTGTTACTAAACTAAACTCGTTACATATTTGTCGATCTATTCAACCCTGAATGGTTATAACTTTTAAACCAAACTGTCAATAATTTTCCATGAAGCATCAAATATAATAACTTGATAAACAAAATAGTGCATGTCCAGTTTCTTCATGTTTTTATGCTTCCTTAAGCTGTAGCTTTTGACAACTGCTTATCAAACAGTTGCCATTAATGTGGATTGTTAGGTTATGTGGTTTAAAGCATAGTGAATAAAAAGTAAGTTAAAACAATGATTGGCTTGGTTTTATGCCGATTGAAGTGAACCCCGTCTAAAGGCGGGTTTAGGTTTAAGCGAGTTAATTAAATAAAATAATGCCAAAATTTCAAATTTTATTTATAACTAGCTGATCAGGTGTGCTTTGCTACATCTTCAAAAAAATTATTGAAATTTTTGGTACCCAGTTATTTAACTTTTCATTCATTTGCACAATATTCTTATTTCAATTTAAAAATCATTAAAATGTTTTTTTCAAAATAACATTGCACCTTTTTTTTATTTTGAAATTTTATTTTTTTAAACCGTTTTTGATCCTTTTTATGTCTCTGGATTGTATGAGTAACCCTCTTCCCACTTTTTATCGTTCCACTGAATAGTGGGAGGGGTGCTAAAGATCCGAAGCAACTTTTCTTGTACTCGAATACCCTCTCATGCCAAATTTGGTTTCGTTAACTTTATAATTTTTTTTATTTTGTTTTTATTTTATTTTTTTTTATTTTTTTTTTATTATAGAGACTTTTAGCCTCGGGCTGGTTCGTCTCTTACTTTATAAGTTGTCGAGTTATGCCGTGAAATAAGTATCGGAGATCCTCTTCCTACCTATCTCCTTAATGGTAGGAAGGGATCAAGATCAAACGAGTATTCAAATTCACTCCCATGCCAAACTCTGTTCGATTTGCTCGATTGTATGATTGTTCCCATGTCTAATTTGGTTCCATTCGTTAGATTAGTTCTTGGTTTATGCATAACAATCGTAGGTGAGCTCCCGTCTTCCCTAACTGTATCCCCAATTGAAGGAGAAAGAAGTCTCAAATAAGCAAATAACCATTTAACGTATCCAAATGCTTTCCCATGCCAAAGTTGTTTCCATTTGCTCGAATAGTTCTCGAGTTATGCAAAAATTTCTAGTTCCTGTCACGTATCTGGAAGGCGGCACTAGTACCAAATTTTCACAGAAACATTCTTTGTGTTCAAATACCCTCCCATGCCAAATTTCGTTCCATTTGGGTTACTACCCGAGTGATGTAAATAAATGTATGGGACTACCCTTGTCCATTAAGATTTTCGCACTTGACAAACGGAGGGTTCTCAAAATATCATAGATATGTACATTTCTCGTAATCGTATACCTTGTCCCACCAAATTTGGTTCCATTTGCTTGATTATTTTCCCAGTAATGCTGGAAACAATAGAGGAGCCCCCTCCCTACTTTCCTCCTTCTACCTCCTCACTGGAAGGAGCGAAGGGTACCAAATATTCATAGAAATATTTATCGTACCCAAATACCCTTCCAAGCCAAATTTGTTTCGTTTGCTCGAATAGTTTTCAAGTTTTGCAATTAAAAAGGTGTTAAAGGCCCCCCTCCTTCCTGTATCTCTTCTGGAAGGAGAAAGGAGTCTGAAATGATCATAGAACCATTTCTCGTATTCCACTACTCCCCATGCCAAATTTGGTTCCATTAGCATGATTAGTTCTTCAATAATGTAAAAAACTGTAAGGTAGGCCTCCTC